>NC_142202.1:38398726-38700999 GCF_049639895.1 Pseudopodoces humilis | reverse complement strand
CATTAAAGGCTCGTTTTTCCATTCAAAAATTTTCACCATTTTTAGCAGACATTAAAAACATAAAAGGATTTACAACAAATTTCAATCTGGTCCTTGTACTACAACTTTCTTGCCTAGCATCTAGACACTACAGTTCATGTTTTATTACAAAAAAAAAAAAAAAACAAAACAAATGAAACACACACACACAAAGAGACACAAGCATTTACTCCAACAAGATTATCTTATGTCTAAAATTAAATTACAAAGAACAAGAGTAACTACCAATATGTGGATGTATGGAAAAAAGCACAAGGGCTTCAGTAATAAGATCACACACCTAATTTCAGGCTCCAATGCCTTACAGCTTCTGGGAGGCAGGACTTCACTAGCAGGAGTGACCAGAGAAGAAAGATCTAAGACTGGGCTGAAAAATGTTTAAGAACTGTTTGTCTCAGTGTATTTTGTTATTTATGCTCAACCTCTCCCACAGTTATACTGTATAGAGAAGTGATGATGAGGGAGAGGAAGCAAAAGATTTCTTTAAAAAGTTTCTACATCTTTTCAAATCTCAAAAAAAGATGAAATTACATGCAGTTCCTGGGACAGTGTGGACATGCTTCTGTCTGCACACTCAGGAATCCCAATCTCTTATGTACATATTTTCAGAACTCTAAAACACCACTGAACCCAAATTAATTCTGATTAATTGTCCAAAGACTTAATCAATATTAAATGAGCTAACTACGACTAGTTGTCCCTGTGGGACTGTCAGAAGGCTGATAAAGATCACTCAGTTGCAGGTACAAGCCAGCACAGATCCTTACTCTTCCCTAAAGAACAATTTACTTTGACACTAAACCTCAAATTGCCACTGATGGATAACATGCTAAACATACCTACCTTAATCTCTACAAGAATCATAAAATATTTACCTTCACAATATTGGCTGAAGGAGCATAGAGCCACTACAGAGCAGTGCTTCCTCGTGCTGATTTCAGCTGGGGTAGAGATAGTTTTCTTCACAGTGCCTAGTACAGGGCCAGGTTTTGGATTTGTGCTGAACACAGTGTTGATAATATTGAGATGTTTTTATTATTGCTGAGCAGGGCTTGCACAGAGCCAAGGCCTTCTCTGTTTTTCTGCCGCACTGGTGAGGAATTTGGAGGTTCAGAGATTGGGAGGAGACACAGTCAGGACAGGTGACACAAACTGACCAAAGGGATATTCCAGACCATATGGTATCATGCTCAGTGTATAAAGTGGGGAGAAAGAGGAAGGGGGAAATGTTTGGAGTGACGACATTTGTCTTCCCAAGTCACGGATGTGATGTGGCCCTGCTCTTCTGTAAGTGGCTGAACACACAGCTGCCCACAGGAAGCAGTGAATTCATTCCATGTTTTACTTTGCTTGTGTGCATGGCTTTTGCTTCCCCTATTAAACTGTCTTCATCTTGACCCAAAGTTCTGTATCTTTTATCCTTCTGATTCTCTCCCTGATCCCACTGATGGGGGAATGAGCCAGTCTCTGTGTGCAGCTTGGCTGCTGGCTGGGGTTAAACCACAACACTGCCCCTACTTCTACCCCATGAACCACATGGAGTACATGAAATAGGATAGCAGAGATGTTGGGCCATCTTCAGACTGTTTCAATCCACAGTGTCTCCTTTGGAAAAAAAAAAAAAAAAAGGTATGATAAATGTATATGGAAAAAAATAATTTTGAAATGTCATATCCCAGCATTCAGACAGGGGTATGATAGATATATAGATTTTCATGTCTTGCACATTGTATTGCTAGTATAAATCATGACAGCAGTGAATTAAGACATAAATAGGAAAGTGAGAGAGAGAGAGAGAGAGAGTGTAAAAAGACTCTTGTGAGCTAGGGACAGTGGAACAAATTCACTGCTGCAAGAACAAAATCAATGAAGAGAGTGAGTGCTTCTTCCATAGGAGCTTTACCCACCCACAGTACAATGCAGCTTGGTCCATTGACTCTTTCCAACTTAAAGCAATTCGTAAAAGCTAAACTGCCAGTATGTTCTCTGCCTCTAGGAAAAATGAGATGCATTTGTATGAGTGGCTTTCTGAGGTTCTGATACATGATAAGGGCGCACACACACACACACACACACACACACACACACACACACACACACGACTGTTTGCATGAGGTATTGTATTGTTACTAACTGGCATCTTTTCTTTTGCAGAAATGTTCAAGTTCCTCCAGAGTTTTTAATGATGTCCTTTGAGTGTGCCTCTCCATAGATAAAAAAGGGGAGAAGCAGTAAGAAAGAAATTCTTCAGCAGTGAGAGCTGGAGGATCAGCTCAGTGGTAGAGCAGGAATGTTGCCTGGAGCATGCCCTGCAGAGCCCCTAACACATCACTAGACCTGGATGTGCACAGAAACATTTGGAAAACTTTCCTTGCACATTTTTTTGCATGGATCTGTTCTCCTGCAAGCTGTACCAGATGAGGAATTATCATCTAGTGATAAGAGTTCAAGTTTGAAGACAGTTCTGGTTCTCTGTCACAAAGGTGCTGTGTGACATTAAATGATGTAGGGAAAAACAAAGAAGTACCATGATTTGGCCTCAGGTTTCTCAACACAGATTTCATAATTATTGTTATGCAAACACCTCCAAAATGTGCACATTTTCTGCATTCCCTTTTCATGATGTCTCCTAAATTTTCAGGCAAATTTCAGGCAAGTGTTTATAATATGAATCATAATGTGGATAGGGTAGGAAAGGACCTTAAAGATCATCTAGTTTCAACTTCTCCACCATGGATAGGGATACCACCCACTGGATTGGGTTGCTCGGGGCCCATCCAACCTGGCCTTCAACACTTCCAGGATGGGGCATCCACAACTTCTCTGGGAGGCTTGTTCCAGGGTATTGCCATGCACTGAGTAAAGATGATCAGTATAAACACCAAAATCAATATAAAGATCAAAAATTGCCCAGCAGTAATTCTATAGATAAGACACACCCAGCAAGTGCACGAAGTGATGGGCTGACTCCTCACAATGAGAAAAAGCTCAAGTCTGTAAAAAGAATTATTCACTGCGGACTTATACAAATTGGAAAAAACAGATGCCTGGCAAAATATAGAGTAAACCTAGTTACTTCATAAATGCTTGAAGATCTTTGGTTGCCAGGTACAACCATGATGCAAAATATTACTGTGATTCATTTTTTCTAATAGCACAAGTGCAGTAAGGAGTTTCACAAGTGTAGTAGGAGTTTCCAAGTGGCTATTTGTGCTGTACTTATCTGACCCATAATCAAATTTGTACTCAGAGTTCATGGTAGCAAATTTGGTATGAATGTTTAGATGGATCATAAAAAGGAAAAATGGGAACATTTAGTGACATTGTGCTAAATCATAGCAGTTTCTTGGAGAGAGAAGAGCTGCCAGTGTCTGACACTGCTATGTAAAGTGTCAAGCATCAACTATATGGATCCCTCAGTTTTTCCCTTGGAAAGGGAAGAAACCAGAATCTGGAAGGCTCTTCTTTTTCTTTATTTTATTTTATTTTATTTTATTTTATTTTATTTTATTTTATTTTATTTTATTTTATTTTATTTTATTTTATTTTATTTTATTTTATTTTATTTTATTTTATTTTATTTTATTTTATTTTATTTTATTTTATTTTTTATTTTCAGACCAGGAATCCTTACAGATTTTTCTTGAAATATACATATACCTTCATTCAAGCCAATGAAGCTTCATTAAGGAGACAAATATCCCTCCTCCAGCCAGTGCAGCCACAAAGCCTTTTCCCTAGTGAATGCTCTCCCTGCAACCAGGACAGCTCTTGATGCCCCCTGTGTGGCTCATCCACTGCCAGGTATGGAGCTAGCAGTGAAGAGATTCCACTGAGGAGTGCAAATCAGAGGGAATTATTTTCTTCAGCTTGTTTAAGGGTTTGAAGACTTTTCCCCAGAGCCTAGTTATTGAGAAAAATAGCAAGAAACAAGAGATGCCACAAACACTTTGTCAACTTCAGATCTTTCTGGTTTAAAGATGTTAAAGAAAGCTGTTTCCAGCCAGTGCAATGGTTTTACTGCTAGACTAGGTAGGAACAATCTGTTACAATTCAAATGCATTGTGTTCCATATAAAGCTGGATTTTGCACAGAATAAATCTTATATGAGAACATTTTAACTGCATTAAATGACACCTAGTAGGTCAGACATACCAGCATGTGCTGTATTTACACAGAAGTAGAGATCTGTGTGACAGTTTGGTTTGTTGATCTGGCTGGTTATTCAGAACAACCCAAAGCCTCTTCAATATGTGCTTAGAAAGCATAGAATAATCTGTCAACAAATATAGCTTTCTGAAAAAAAACATAGCTACTGTGGTGCACACACAGGATAAGTATCTCTGCCATGGATCAAGGAAACAAGGTGCAGCTTGTGAATTCTCTTTGAGATCACAGAATTTTTGTACATTGAAACCATTGTGGATATTTGCTACAACTCCTTGTCCTGTATATTTTCCCCCTTTATTTTATTTTGAGTAGTGTCTACATCTCTGTCTCAGAATAGATTGCTCAGTCAGGACTATCAGCACCAGCATTGACCCTGACTAGGAAGAGCAAAATCATAAAGAAACATTTTTCTCCAAGAGCTTTGAAGAAAAGGATAGGGCAGGGGAAAGCAGGAGATGAGATAAATCTCAGGCAACAGAGAGAAATCAGAAGGCATTGGTTTGTACTCTAAGGCACCATTTTTTCTGCAGGAAAACTAACAGAGCTGGTCATGGAGAACGCTGGGCTGCAGATGTTAGGAAAACAAAACTCCATGTTTCTAGGATCTCAGCTTATAAAGCAGTCCTGCAAAGACTCCATGTCACAGTGAATGCTCCTAGAAACCCGGGTAGGAGAAGGAGCCAATCCCTCAAGCCCTGATGAGGACAGCTTGAAGGTGTGAGGCTCCAGTTTGGGGGATACACCTAGAATGTGCTGATGCATATCCAAGAGGGACAGGCTGAGCAGCCTGTATTAATATGTTCATTATTAATATCTGTTCCCTTGCAAAGTCTGGTAAGTGCTTAGAAGATGCTGGAGACTGAACAGTACAATTTCCACAGTGAAGATGTGATCTTTTTCCTCTGTATTTAACTCACAAAATAAACTAGCACTTCCTAGGTAAACATCCCTCTTTGTGCTGCATGCCAGAGAGCACCCAAGTAAGAAAAAACAAAACTGTAGGAAAACTCTTGTAGCAAAGTATTCAGGCGTCCTGTTTACTCTCATGCCTTCACAGTGTAAATGAGGGCTAGTCACGCAGCATACAAAAAGTTGTTGCAGTTGTGAAGATACTTTCTCCCATGTGTTTTTGCCCATCATGCACAGAGAGTTCACATCAATATTTCCATCATATGTCAGTTCGGGAACTACGTGACATCTTATTTTCAGTGAGTCAACAAACTTTTCACTTTAAGGGACAGAAAACCAAAACCCAGCAAATATTAACTAATGAGAACCCACATGTGTGGCTTTATGCCAGAGAACTTTAAATTCTCTCTTTTCTTGCCAAAATTTTTGGCAAATCATTTGGAAGCAATATTTCACAGTATCACAGTAGAAAGTATCACGGTAGAAAGCACTGAAGGGGTGGCTACAATTAAACTCTCTGGAAAGGATCAAAAACCTGTTCCTGATGTTCTGATGCATCCAAAGACACAAAACAACAAAATATGGAAAAAGGGACAGTAACCAGCTTATGACATGTCTTTTCTCACATGCTTCCCTGGAGTGGGAGCTGATACAATCCAGCTGTCCCAGCTTCAGCAAAGCCTAAACCTGGTCAAAAACACACTCTTCGCATCCAAAATATTTCACTTGCTGCTGAGCAGGCTACAAGACTCATTTTAAGATCCTGTTGATTTTTCAATCACTGTTCAATTTAGGCTTCTGTATAACTAAATGAGGTTTTGGTTCCCTGTTGCCCAGGTCATGTTCTGTACTTGGTAGATATTGCGCAGGAGCTTGTACAGAAACACTGTAGCACTATAAATCATTAAGTGTCAGGGTCTTTTCATACTATGTTCAGCAGTTCTGAAACACATGACTTGTAGAGATCCAGGAAACATTTGTTTCCTATCATATGTCACATCAAGCTTAAAAGAATATTTCACATCAATACTATCACATCAAGCTTAAAAGAATATTTCAACACTTTCTTTTCTGATCCTTGTAGTAGTAATTATTTTGGATTTTCATCATAATGAAATGTCTCATTATTTTCAAGACAGAGAGCATAGATTTAAATGTGTGCATCTGTGTTGCAGTAAAAGCTAGGTTGCATGAAATAAAGGGAAAATTTCCCATACAGACATGGAGTCCAAGGAAATTTGATGTCTGAACTGAAAAGATTCCATCACTTTTTCCTGATCTGGTTTGCATGGCACTCACAAGCAATATCACTCATGGTGCTTCAAGTGCAGAATCAAATAGTCACACAGGCTAAAGCACCTTTTATCACTGCTCATTTTGAATTTAAATGCATTGCCTGAGACATCACATGAGGTCATAAAACCCCACAGCTATTAGCTTACAGACAATAATTACTGGATCTGACCTGAACACAGCATACAAAGTCACAGGACTGCAGATAATGAAATCAGACTTCTCTGTGAATACAGGAGAGATATTTCCAGAAACAAGCCAAGGGTCAGAGCACGTGGGAATGGTGTAAAATGAAATCAGTGAGAACTGAGGGAAAAGGCAGACCTCTCCCACTCTCCCCTTTAGCTTGCAGATGTCTTTTCCAGACATGGGAGCAGTGTCAGAGAGCTACTCTGAGCTGTGCCCGCTCTCTCCAGTCGTGGGACGACAGAGGACACACTTCAGTCTCAGGACACAAGAGGACCCCAGTGCAGCGACTTCCTTCTTTCTTTAGTTGCATGCCAGACATTTTGACTGTCTTGAGCTTTATACCAAATCCAGATACCATGGAGCTCAGAGAAATTTTTCCATTTCTCACACAGATTTTGGGAAAAAAAATAGACTCCAAATTTTGTAGCACTTCAAACTTATGCTAGCATTAAGACTTTTTTTCTCACTAATTGTGGAAAATCACAGCATGTCATCAATATTGGCCTTGGTCCATTAATAACATATTTTGTGATCCTATGTACTGGCCTTGGAGAAAACAGATATCAATGATGTAAACATATTTCCCACTGAAAATATTGAAGATTCTTCAATGAAAAAGATAAAAATAAAATTGTCTTGGAAAAAATTTGCTGAGGTTAACATATATACACATATATACACATAATACACAGGAAACTAAGAAAAAATGCCATACCTTTTTTTTCCCTGTCATACATAGGTTTTTCCAACTTAAACGGGGGGGGGGGGGGAATAAAAAGAAAAAAAGGAAAATCAAACTACTTCCTATTTCATACCCACTTCTGAGAAATAATTTCCCTCCAATTCAGGTTGACCTTCTGAATCATATCTGGATGTGATTATCCCCTCAAGAACCCAGAAGAAACGATATACCATGTGTGTCACACACAAATGACTAGCCTTTACCTGGTCCGTCCTACTCAGCTTTGCTATTGACAAAACATCATTACAAAAAAGGTCAAAATAACAAATCACTAGAATAGTAGAAGAAGATATTTTCTAGTCAAGAGATTCATTTTCCCTGAAACATAAACAGTAACATATGCTACAACATAGCCACAACAAGAAAGCTAAATGTTAGCTTCTACATAATAAAAACACAAATTTGCCAAAGGTCTGTGCATACTTACATAAACTAACAACACGTGAGCCAGGGAACCTCACTCAAGTACTAGAGCATATGGTAAATTACAGCAGGAAGGCAGGCAGGCAGGCCATTAGACCTTCCTATTAATTGTGATTATTTACATACTTGCCTCCTATTTTTTCTTTCTCTCCCCTCTCACGCTTTGTATCACTGTCCCAAGCTTATAAACAAAAGCAAAACAAAACCAAAGCTCTGTGTTTTCTTGGTGTTGGAGATGGGCTCTGCTGAAAGTGCAGCACCATCTTGCAAAACCCACACGCTGAAGCCACAGCCCAGCCAGGCCCTTCTCCCTCTGCAGAGGCGACACTGTGGAGCTGTGGAGCATTGTGCAGGCATCCCCACGTCCCTCAAGGAAGGATGAGCTTTGGCAGGTTGGTCCAGAGTCTTCCACCAGTGCAGAAAGCACAGGGGAAGAGGAATAGGCAGGTGTTGGAGCACTGTGCCCAGCCCCAGCTGTCCCTGCTGCTGCTCCCAAGCTCTCCTCTCCCAACAAAGATGCTACTGGCACCATGGCAGGTGGGCTGAGAAGAGCAAGCAAATAGCAGTGGGGTTGACCAAAGGGAGTTTTACTGTTCAAAACACATTAGGCAGATATCTGCAATGCAGTTCTGGCTGGCCAGTGCATTTAATGAAGCAGCAGCCCAGCAGTTTCATGTCATTTGCGCTTTCTGCCAGCAAAATGTTTTCCCCATCCCTGTTTTTGTTTTCATTGTGATCCCTCCTGAGGTGCATGTACAAGACCAGCAGCCCTCACAGGGAGGCTCCTCAGCCGGTCCTGGCCCTGCCCTTCACAGCAGGGGGTGAATGGGCAAAGCTCTCTTCCCACCTGAGCTGGCTGGACCTGATGGATACACCTCACAGCCACCCCCAGCTGCCCCTCCTGCACGGACAGATGGGCAGTCCTGGTGCCCTGCCAGAGCAGGCCCAGCTGTGTAGATGTGGGCAGCCCCTTTCCCAGATCCTGTCACTCCTGCGTAGCTGGCTCTGCAAGGTTGGCCTGCCACAGCACCTGTCATCTCATGTTAAAACCAGAGACATTTGAGGGACAGAGTGAAATTCAAGCTGAAACTCAAGCGAGGCCACACCGTCCCCCCGGGTGCTTTTGAACAGTGTCTCCACTGTGCTGGACAGCCTGGGCTGCTGCAGGCAGGACATGGCTTTTCCATGTGCTCACGCATC
Organism: Pseudopodoces humilis; assembly: GCF_049639895.1. Classification (NCBI taxonomy): domain Eukaryota; kingdom Metazoa; phylum Chordata; class Aves; order Passeriformes; family Paridae; genus Pseudopodoces; species Pseudopodoces humilis. The sequence continues at coordinate 38,692,034 of NC_142202.1, read as the reverse complement.
CCATCTCTGCAGACCAAATGGCTGGAGAGGACTGGCCTTGTGGCCACCACCAGCAGATTTCAGCTCTGCCTCCTTTTACCCAAAACAGCCCCTTTGAGAGGGTAACAGCTCCATTTTTGCATTGGCCATCTCACACAACCTTAGCTTTCCAACTCCTTCTTCCTCTCTTTCTTCACACATATATACAGAGAGATACTGGTCTAGATACATCTTTTGAAAGCCTACTGATTTAGATGAGCACAGACATAAAATCAATTCCTCAGCCTATGGTCTAACCACACCTTTGTATGGTTTATAATGGAAAAGTCGGTAGTAAAATTAAAAGTGTTGTTAACTTCCAAATAGCACTTTCTGTTGTTCTATGTTTGGCATAACTGACCAAATGGGACATGTTCACTTTTAATGGTGGTTTTATTTATTTTTCCAACAGTATTTCTTTAGTACTTTTTCCTTTTATATGACATATTAATACATAATTCAGTGGTTTTATGTCTCCCTGCACAGCCTGCATGATTTCTTGTGCTATTGAACAGTACTATTTATGACCAAATGGCCAAAATGTCTTTTTTTATTAATCTTTTCTGGTCATGGGTTTCCTTGTTTGTTCTTTTGTTTTCTTGACATTTTCTGAGCCTGACAGAGTTCTTAGCTCCCCAATTTCCCTGTCTGAAACAGGTCACCCCAAAGGGTCAGAATTTGCATGTTTACTAAGAAAAGTCAGCCAGTCTGACAGAGTTTGAAAATACAGCAGAGACATCAAGGTTCGCAGAGCTGTTATCAGCAGAGGTCCTCTTGCATTACTGCGACATGTGAGGGGTTGCACATGAGCATGGGAGCCAGATGTCCCCATTAACTCTAAGAGCAGCAGCTCAATTTCCTGTTCCCGAGACAGGACCCCCAGGCACCAGTCCACCTCAGAGTTGCTGTGCCACGTTCCTGGGGTGCTGAAACCCAAGCAGCACTGCAAGCTGCAAGCCCAGCTCGGTGGGGAAAGTGAAACCAAACACCACCTCCTTAGTAAACATTTGTTTCAAGCTTGTCCCACTTGGTTATCAGCATCTAGTATGTACCTTATAATTAAGTAATTACTTTATCCATAGGTTAAGCACTCACTGAATCCAATCGTTATATCACCTTGGAGTCAGTACATGGTGTACATCCTTATATGCCATTTCTGGATATGGATATTTTCCATCTGTACATTCTCCTCAGGAAACAACAGAGGACATAGAGACCTTCATTAGCCCTTTGATGGACTACAGACATCCTGCTTGTTAGTCTATTATCTAACTGCTTATCAGTCACATTCTCAAGCTCTCATTATTCTGCTTTCACACTGCTGTAATTAGCCTCTGTATTTTTCAGGCACTCATAGTCTTGCTTCAGCCTACATGCACAGATTACACAGAAAGGAAGCTCGAATATTAATGTCATAAATGCAAGCCTATTAAAGGCAACCTGTAAAGGACTGTTGTTAAGAGAGGCTAAAAAGTTAATTTTGCTTGGGTTTATTTCCTTCAGGTATTGGCTGCCTCTCTTCCAAGTGCTGTGAACATTGCCAGGGAACAAATTCTGCTTGTCTACCCAGGGCAAATAATTTCAGGTCACTGCTCACAAAAGATGAGCAGGATTCAGCCGAGCTCAGCAAGGAAGATCTTTCCTTGTTCCATTTCTTGTGAATATATTTTAACTTTTTCCATAATTTTAAGGGATGGTCTCACATGTTGTTCTTCAGAACATTCCTTCCAACAAAAAGGGAATTATTTGGGAATAGTGGGGAGAAATCTGTCTACTGCTTTTTCTGAGGGCTAAGTTTTCCCCCTCATAACCAAGTTTTATGATAATAAATATGGTGCTAGGGAGTCCATTGTGCCTTGAAAGGCCTGTGATAGTAATGACAAGCATGAGGATTTTAAGTACTGTCAGTGCAGGAAGAGTCACTGCCTTGAGATCTGACTCTGTCCACCAGCAATCCATTTCACATTTTGTGGAACAGTGGAAAAACTAACAAGAGAAGTATGCTGCTGCTAAGGAACAGACTCATTGTCAGCACTGTGAACTCACAGTAAACAAGAAACCCAGCAAATTAAGAGCAGCCATTACTTCACATGTACTGCTCCTCTAAGGAAATTGCATCTTGTAAGTTCTTAGTGGCCCATTCCTAGTGTCTTGAGTCTTTCTTCCGGCTCTACTGACTTCTTTTCAAATAATTTCTGAGTTTTTCCAGGATCTCACGAGTTCCTACGGACCAATTCTCAAGAGCTTTCTTTTCTCAGTCCAAACCATCTGCACCCTTCAGTGCATCATGCTTTCTGTTCTCCCCATACCAGAGCTCATCCCAATTTACACATTTGTACATACACACAATATTCAATTCTATATGCTGGTATTTCAAATATTTCCTTGTGAAATTGAAGCAACCTGCAACTCATCATCTGTTTCACCTTGTTCAGTAATAAGCATCTGCCAGCACAGAGAGCAAGGTGTGGAATGTAGATAAAATCCTGAGATTAATTCAATTTCACCTATCTGTATTTTAAGAAAATAAATAATATTTATTATTTCATTCGTAAAATTCATCCTCCCTACCATGATCACCGTTATCTTTCTATTGTTAATAGTATTAAAGGCAGTGACCCACACTGGGGCATTTCAGCTCCACGTTGCTCAAATTTTAAATGATTTTTTTTTTAAATTAAAACCACTTGCATAGCTATAATCTTTGTCTATCAGAGAGGTCTCCATTAAAATTATCACTTCAGGGGACTCATCAGAGTGTCATAAAAATTTGCCCTAGATTGAACACAACTAAAAGGACTCCTTTTGCAACACCAGTACTGTGCAGAAGCAGAGCACTGGCCCCAGTGTATCACCCCTTCACTTTCAGGATACAGCTAGAGAGCACTGGAAGTAGACCAGACATCAACCCCTGCAGTGTGATGCCCACTACCTCCCAGCCTAAGGTCACACTTTGGCCTCCCATAAATTCCACAATTTGTCTTTTGAGACTTAAGACTTTGAAGGCAAGTCACTATGTCTTAGAAGTGAAAACTCATGTTAAAACTTTAACAGAGGAGATTTCCGCTGTTGTCACAAATTACATGAAAGAGAGCAGTATTGTTCTGCCAGTAATAACAGTGGTCCCCTTGCATTTCTCCTCCACAGGGTACAGGACTGCTCCACTGAGAGATCTTAGCAGCACTCTCTATTTTACTGCAGGGATCAGTTGGCTCGACTGAGAGAAAAGCATCACCCAGGAATAAGAGAGGTGCCTTTTGCTATTACCATGAAAACCCACACGCATTTGGTGAAGTTATAAACCACAGGTGGTCACTAACTGTGTGTTCCTCATTTTCTGGATGCCTGACTTGAAACCCTGGGGGCTGATTTGCAAAGTGCTGAGTGCTGGAAGCTGTAATTGAAGTCTCTGGGAGCTGTGCTTTGAACATATATCGAGCTATAAAAACACTAAGTACTCTGAAACATCAAATTGGGGCCCCAAAATCAGTGGGTCCTTTGACCTTAATCTCCCTATGACTCAGCTCCCCATCTGTAAAATAGGAATGCTGTCACCTTCTTGTCTCACAGGGGTGCTGTGAATTTGAATCCACATGCGTCCATTAAGTACTCAAAATGTTCTGCTGGAAGCACAGCTGAAACACCCAAAACTGAATCGATAATTTTGTATTCAGCACACTCCTTGGATGATATGAGGTAAATAAGGCCTGGGCCACACTTTGAATGATCTGGCCAGATGCCTCTGAGCATCATGCAGCAGGGAAAAAATGAATAAATGTAAACTCATGTAATTAAAGACTATCGTGTAACGTGTTTACACAGGGGACCAGAGTTGTGGTTATGTGGGCAACTTTATCTTTGGCATTTCCAGAGCAAGAGAAATAACATTGCTACTGAGAGATGGCAGAGAGTGAATTCTGACACTCAACCCTGTGCAGGAGGTAGGTGGAAAGTGCAATGATAAATATATCTCACAAAATGGGTAAGTTAATGGTCATTATTCAGGGGCAAAGCAGAGCTAGGACACAGTGGAATGAATAGATGCTTGCAGAGCCTTTCCTCACTGCCACTGTATTAGGATACTACTTTAAATTACATAATCCTATATTTTGCCTTGGGAACTCTTGCCTCAGCACAGCCCACATGTCTACAATATTTTGTTTGTATTCTTCTATGTACTCGCCTAGCTCTTATTTTGCTGCACATTATTCAGTCCCTGCTATGAAGACAGAACTATTAACTTCTGTGTGAGTTCCTTATGGCTCTAGCACAAGCACTAATTCACAGTTAATTTACTTCCACAGTACATAGAGGCAAGTCACGGGAATATTAAGCTAAAAGGAACCACTAATTTGGGACTCAATTTGATTTTTCAGAGGGGGTGGAAGGCTTTGTCAATCGATGCAATGGCTATTTGCTGGTAGCAGACAAATCCTGAAATTCAAGGACCTCAGGTGCTTTTCCATGTACTCTGGAGCTGGGAGGGAGGCATTTGCTGTGATGGACAGAGATAACTGTATTTACCGACACATCATAAGACCATCTGCTCTAATCTTTTCAACCTCCCCCTCACAATCCCTCTCTGTTCACCAAGGTCCTTCCTTCCTTCATTTCTCAGGCACTTAAACACAGGCAATTAATTCCTGTTTGGCAAGCCAGCTCCACAGTTCCATCCCCTGTGTATTCTTCAAAACCTGCCTGATCCCACATGTGCTGCCCCAGCCTCCTTCCCAGCAGCATTCAGCTCCTTTGAGCTCTTCTCTCAGCCTTCCTTTCCGCTCCAACTTTATTTTTCCTCTCCCTAAGACGTCTTCCTGTCACCTGAGAAATGTTTATTGAGTGTATACATGCTGCAGATTTTCAAAAACAGAAGAATTTGGCTAAATTTGTCAAAGCAGAGAGAAAGATGCAGAAGCTATTCCCCTAAAAGCAATGTAAGACTTATCTTAAAATACTGTCTTTCAGTTTTGGCTGGTCTTTTAAAAAAAAAGATTAGCCAGAATTTAGCATGTAATTTTCCCTTATCCCTGCTAAAATTTGTTTTTCCTGAGAATGATGAACTTCCCTCTGCAACAGGCACCTGGCAAAGAAAATTTCAATCAATTTCCCAAAAAAAGAAAAAAAAAAAGTAAGAAAAAGCCTAAGCCATCTAATAAGGAGAGCTAAACAGAGATTACAGCCTCACCAGTCACCAGTTATCCATGTGATAGAACATTACAAGTCTCAACTGTGCTGTAAAAAGCACTTTTTTTAAGACATTTTTGGGGGGTCATGTAATACATATGTTGTGTATCAGAAACATTGCATTGCACCCTATGAACAGATCCAGTATCATTACTGAGCTTTGGCATTTTATTGGTGGGCCCAGATCATCCTGAATATGTTAAAGAGTGAAAGAAATTGCCTCTTCTGTAAACAGCTGAGAAAAAGAAGAAAATAAGAAAGAAAAAAAATAAAATAATAAATAAAAAACAGCAAGGAGGCATGGAATAAAGTTTCATTGGTAGGTTTAATATAACCAGGCAGCAGGATTCAATGGAGGGCAACACCAACGTTTTGGTCCATGGTAAACTGATCAGACCTGGAATCTTCCTGATGATATGCTTATATATTACACTGTATTTTACAGCATCCCTATATTTTCTGTTGGCTTAAAAAATAAATTTTAAAAATAACCTCATTTATTAACTCAAGAACTTGTCCTCCAGAGGTGATTGTGATCCACATTAATTTCTGACAGGGCACTGTAACACTAACAAAGTACTTAAGAATAATTAAAGTAGAAGGGAGGAAAAGAAAGTCCAAAGTATTTTCTTTTTCACACGTGAAAAAGTGGATAAAAAAACAGTGTGAAACCACACAGGGTTAAACAAGTCCATGTAAAATTTCCTATGCTGCTGTGGTGTATGAGGAGAAGTCAAGCATCATCTCATCCTTGTTTAAATGTGTCTTTACATTTCACATTTTATTTGGGGAAAGACTGCCTTCAGATCTCAAAGGGAAAGCCCACTAAATTGTCGATCCCCGAAGCAGCCAGTCCCATCTGGCCTTTGCACACAGGCACAGACCCAGCCAGTCTCCAGCCTCTGCCACTAACTGGCCACAGGCAAGTCTGCTTGGCACACCAAAGAGGTGGGAAAATACTAGGACCTGGAAGTCGGAGGATCAGTCCTGATACTTCCAGCCACATAAGAAATACTTCATGTGATATCAGTTTAATTCTGAGCAATTACACCCAATCACAAGCTGGTGGCTGGCTAGGTTAGATGTCCACTAAGCCCAGCCCTGGCTTTCCCTTATTCAAGCTCCGTGATGACCTGTCTTGGCCATTTCTTGGGGAAAGATGTGGTCTCCCAGCAGTGGCCTGGCTGCCAGCGTATCACCTGCAATGGCTGTTTACAAGTGATAAATGGCTCAGGTGGTCAAAGGGGAAATACAGTTGAAAGACAGGAGGCAGAGATGGAACAGCTTGTAATTTCTGCATTGTGTGATGTGATGGCAGAGAAACAAATAGTTAACCCTACAACAGATCAGTAAGTCAATTTTTCCATCCTTCTGCTATCTCATTTTTTGCCTTTAGCGTGGCTTTTTACCCCAGTTATTTCTGCTTGCACATTCCTATGGTTCAACTCAAGTGATTCCTTATCAGCATTTACTACTTATCCAAGTTACAGAAGTCACACTGCTCTGGGGCTTGTTACATAGGGGACAGAAAGGAAAGGAGCTTAAAGACAAGCTCAATGCAAAATGAGTGGGTGCTTTGAGAAATCATTTCCTTGCCTTGTGGAAAACCGTCATCCCTTTACCCTCCAACTTCATGTCAAAATTTAACCTCGGAAATGAAGAGCTCACAGAAGAAAAAGCACTTAAATAGCCAACTGTTTTGATGCTTCACTTCTGCAGAAATGGGCTGTTGTCTTTGATGTATTTATTATACCACATCTGTCTTTTAAATCACAGAGAAATATTAACATCTGGCTTTTGCCATAAATTATAAATATATAAGTAATATTCCTGAATTTTATAAGTAAAAATGCCACCATCTCAATATCTATCTTTAGCATGTGTACCATGGTATATATTTTACTTCCCCCCACCCCATAAAAAGAAAGATCAAGTACTTAAAACCATTGGTACAAAGATGAGCTGCTATTAACATTATACTCAGACTAAGCAGAAATTTGTGATATGAGATGCCATTCCTTTTACCCCATCCCCCATACATGCCACACAGAGATGATATTTGTCTTGCAACAAATAAAAAAAAAAAAAAAAAAAAAAGGAGGGAAGGAAACACCGCATCTTTGAGACAAATTTTACGACACTCCGAATGATATGTGCGCTTTTTATGTTTATGAAACCACCATCTAGCAAAAAATAGCTGCCTAATATTTTGACACGAAGGTCATTTGAAAGTTTTACTGCCTGCAAGCCCGATCCATTTTGTTGACAAAAGGCTCTCTCAGGGCTCTTTAAGGTGTCCCAGCCTGCTCAACTTTCTCTCTGTCTAGCATTTCTATTTCCCCTCCTCACCCCCCTCCCACCAGACTAATTACCAGCTCATTAAGGCTGTCCTAATGAATTATGTTACAGCATTAAGAAAGGGCTTGGAATAAATGTTCATTTAGGTACGGGAGGAGGGACAGAGAGATTACTACTTGTGTCAACCTTGCCAGCTGAAGCTAACTTGATCTGACCGCACTCAACACCCAGACCTCCTGCCTCCCCCCCACAAAATCATAAATATTTCAGCTGAAATGAATTTTAGATTGATATAAACATGCTCTTGGGAGGAATTGGCTTCCTAATGCCACAGAAAGAGAAATGCTCAGGAAGGTTATACTACATGCACATTGAGCTTGTGCTGCCTGTACCTGCAAAAGGCTGAGGAGTAACAGGGGGTGTGGAATGATCTCCCCTAGCTCAGTGCTGTCAGGCAGAAAGGCAAAGGCACACAGTGCTGGGGAGTATTTATTTATTAAAGGCACTTCTGCTATATTTTGGATAACTTATAAATTAAGCTAGGCAGAACAGCTTCTGTTTAAGATCACTCCACACTGCATAGTGAAATTGTTCCTATTTCTTTTACAGAACAATAGCACTGGCTCCACAAAGAATTCCATGACCCAGCCAAAACTGGAATCTGTAGAGGTGAGTGATGGTGTCCAGCTCTGACCTGTGAATGAGATTCTTAATATGATGCTTTCTGAGCCCGAGCTTTATCAAAGACCCCTCACCATTTTCCATATTCAGCTTAGACATTTGAAGTGCTAACATTCAAATGTGCCATTTTTCAAAGGAAAATCTTGTATTTTATTAATATCTTGCTATTCTTCTGTTGAACAGGTACGTGGGCTGTATATATTGGTACCTGGACTTTGGCTCTCCTGAGGGACTTTTATGATCTGCAACACCCCCTCATGCATGCTCACTTTTCTCGCCCTTGATTTTTCTGATGCAAGTAGCTGTAAGTGATTGCAGAAGAAAATTGTGCTTCAAATAGGCCTGAATTTCCTCAAAATGCACTGCCAACATTAGTTTTCACTACATGCACGTGAAACATATTCCAACTCCGGTCAAGGTAGCAATGTGGCCACATTAAAATAGGAGAGCTGAACATGAGAGAGATAAGAATTTATTCTACTGTCTTGTAATCATCTGGTTTTTGAGAGCTCTAATTACTTTCAGATTTTGGCAAGAATCATTAAAAGTAGATAATTTAATACAGTGCCCTCTATTATTGTGCTTTTGGTTACTTTGTTTTCCAAATGCTGCACCAGAAGGAGTCACAGACACCAGAAAATGGTCATTTTTAAGAAATCCTTCAGCTTCCCCATATTGCATTTTTAATGGCTTCATTAGCACCCAGCAAGAGTAAATATGCTTGCAAACCTATGAGCTGACATTTCCACACAGACCTCAAAACCTTTTTAGCTGTAAAGGCAATAATTTAAGCTGTCTCTTGGAATAAGAGGCCACACAAATTCAGAGCTTTTGTACTTTAGAATGTGTCAATAACTGGCTACACTTTAGGAATAATTAAACTGGCTTTAAGCAGCATCTACACCTTAAGACCATATAGTTTCTGGATGGAAGTGGACTACAGCACTTTTATTTCTTTTTAAATACATACACCCTCCAGGATTTAGGAGATGCCACAAGCTAACATTCATTTTATGCCCATTCATCATCTTCCAGTCATAAAAATTAATAGTAATTGCAGGCAAACTTGTGCATACAGCTCCTGACATTACACAGACACAAGTATATAAGTTGTACAAAGAAAAAATATTAGACAGGCATTTTTGCCACTAAGAGACAACCTAGCAGCCAAGCACTAGATTATTCTTATCACTCTCTCGCAGTAAAGCAGGAGAGAGAAGGCAAGCACATATATGGGAATTTCTGCCAGAGTAGCAGATGACAGGGCTGTTACGGGACAAATAAAAAAAATAAATAAATTTTCCTTTCCCCAAAACATCCCAAGTTTCTTGACTTTTTTCCTTTTTAAATTTTGGTCCTGTTTGGACTGTCTAGTTTTCCTTCCTTCTCCCTTAGAAAGACAAAAAAGCGGCTGGTAAGCATGGGGAGGAGAGCGGGGGGAAGGGAGCAGTGGCCCTTCTGTCCCTTTGGGAGCAGATGCAGCGTGCCAGCGGTGTGACAGGAGCCATCCTGCCCCTGGCAGCGAGGCTGGCGGGTGAATTGGGCTGCCACGGTATCAGCTGGGGCCATCGGCGCGGCCCGCTGCCTATCAGGGCTGTGCCTGGCAGCTGGGGAGATACATTTAGATAAAGCAGCCAGCAATCGTTGATAACAAGTCCCTCAAATGTCAGGCAGCACAAAGGGCAGCATTGATTGCTGCTGTACAGCCTGCCTTTCCTTTTCTTTGGTGCTCTATTTTTCCCCCCCTTTTTAATATAGCAAAGACTCCGGCAGGGATAATCTGCCTGCAGAAAAGGCCATTGTGCTGCTACATGTATTGTGTTATTCACTAAATAGAATTTACCAGTGTTTCTCTGATTCCCTTTCCTTTCTCCCCTTCCCCTCCATCCACTTGCTGCTGCCTAGTCGCTTCTTCACAGAGGTGGGCCTGATCCAGCAAAGGACAGGCATTGAGTCCAAATGAGACATATGGGCTCTTTGAAATCTATGGTATAGATTTCCTCCTCTCTCCCACAGCTTTGGATGGGTGCCCAAAGCTAACACTCATCTCAGCTCTCATTTGTTTCTGACACAGAACTGACATGGTTGACATTTTGGGGCCATTTCATCCCAGAAGTTGCTCCAATCTGAAAATGAAAAGTATTTTGAATATCAGGCATTCAATATGTTCTCTCTTAGAGCTACCCAGTTGAGCCCTGGCAACCTACAAAGTTCAGAGTCAACTCGAGATTTGCAACCACATTTGGCAGAGGCTGCTGCCCCAGCAGGAGACACCCCACCTCCTGCCATGAGAATGAAATGGGACTTTGCAGCAAGAAGCAGCATAAAACACACAATGTAAAGTAACACAGTGAAGGTGCATTTGACGTTAAGGGCTCCTTGTGCTCCAATTGCTGATGCCTCTGGTGGTTCTCTTCAATATTTTACCCTCGGCCTCCCTTCCAGAAAATGAAAATAATGTATTGCCTGCTCCCACATGCCAGCCTTGGGCTGCAGGAGCCATCCACTGAGTGTTTACAAAGTAGAAGTCACCAGCAGGCTCCCAGAAGGTCAAGCAGCGACACATTTCCAGCCCGTTGCTCAGGACTGTCCTTCACCACAGCTCCCTTCTTCTTGATGCCTGAGAGAGGTAAAAGGGGAACCAGCCCTCAGGAGTGCTCACTGCATTCACATCAACACACTCCCCCTCCTGCTATCTTTTAAACTGATGTGAATTTAAAGCCAAATCTTTGGTTCGGTAATGAACAGGCTGTTCCCAGCTATTATAAAAAGGAAAAAAAAAAATTACAATCCCCAAGATTTTATAACCATTTTAATTATTATAATTTTAGACTTCATACTTCACCAATAATAGGGCTCAAACAAAAAGTGTGGAGTCCCTAGAGAGATAAAATGACAATAGGTTTTGTCTCATATGCTTGCTATAATTACAACTATTTGATCTGATGCAGTTTTACACTTTTATATTTTCAGCTTTGCTGTTTCGAATGTAAACCTCTCTGAGGATCTTTCTGAAGGCCTGGAGGATTGTATCTCTCTCCCTGCACAGAAGCATTTCCTCTACTCTCCTGTCTCATGCAGGGATGAGGAGTTGGAAAACATCCACCTCGAGCCACACAGAGGTGACCACAGCCACAAAGAGCATTCCCGGGCAGCAGCTGCTCTGCAGGGAAAGCAGGATGCTCCCTGGGAAGGTGCTCAGCACTAACAGCTTTACCAGCTGAAAGCCAAGTGTGCAGGATGAGTCCTCAGGGGGGTGATATGGGCAGGACCGTGACACGGTGCACCTGGACTTTCCTTGCAACAAGGAACAACATCTTGTTTCCCATTTACCAGGGTAAGGCAGCATGATGTCTGTCCTTTGTCAAACCAGAGGTCTGCCTCGCCAGACTCCGACAACAGCAGCAGCAGCTGCCTGGGGACAAGCACAGGTATCACAAGTACGGTTGGAAGCTCAGAGACAGGAACAGACTCACACTTCTGTGCTCTATTCTCCCCTCTCTATCCAGAAATTGCATTTGCAGATCTGTTTAGAGCTTTTTAGCAGCTCTTAGTGGTTTTTTTCTACTCTGTATTTGTCTTACCTTTTTTGAAGCCAGTTTTACAGCGTAAGTAAAGTTAAGAATTCCCCTTAATAAAAATAAACATTATTTTGATATAAGGAAAGAAGGTTGGCAGGAAAAAAAAAGTATTTTCCCCACGGAAATGAGGCTTGGCGGCTCCTGTGGCATAGTGATCTTTTACACTTTTTCCTTCAAGTCTGGAAGTGAAGGGGACAGGAGAGAGTTTGTCTTTTCAGACACAGCTTCTTTGATCAGCGTCATTCACTCTGGAGAATGGAATATTGAATTCCTTTTGCAGTCAGCCTGTACTTAAGCACTTTTGAGTCTGGCTGCAGTTTGTGGACTTTGTGAAACATGAGTATCCCTCCCACCTCTCCTCTGCCTTTCTTCCCTGACATAGGGATTTTCAAAGGGCATCATACTGCTTGACCTGAGAAATAGGGTGTTCTAAAATGTCCTTGGCCATTGCTCACATACACAAGGCCACGCTGGGAAATTGGGCAGAAATTGGGCATTACTCTTAAACTGGAGAGCTGCACTGTCATCCCAAGCTCATGGATAGAAGATGCAGGAGGTGGAATTCATAGCCATGTATGGCACAGGTATAAATTCAGGGGCAACCTCTGCTACCAAAGTACTGACAAGGACCTGAAGCAAAAAAGAAAAAATCTATTAAGCTCTTAGGGTACAATTTTTGGCAAGGGACAGTACTTCCAATTATACTGAATGTCTGTTAATGCTGATATAACCAAGTCTGCCAGGTTTTCCATTGCAAACCACAAATTTCAGGAGTGTGTAAAACTCTGCTATGCAAATGCATAGCCTGCAGTGAAACTTGGCAGACAAAGCTTCAGCTGGATAAAGGTTTTACAATAATCTTTGTTTAAAACAAAGTTAATTAAATTTGGGTTTAAACAGAGTTTCAATCATTTTTAAGTTACAGAATAATACCAGGACTTAATTGTACCTTTTATCCAAAGATCTTTAAGTACTGAGGCATCACATAAGCTACACAGCACACTGGGGAAGTTCATTCCCCCTTACACTCAGTCCAGAGCAGGACCAGCGAGGAGCTGGCCTGGGTCTCTCTCAAACAGGCTGCTCGTGCCTCTTCATGCTGCTCTGCAATATCCAGCTGTTTCAGCAGCCACTGCAGCCAGGGAGCAGGGAGTGCAGAATCAACACTGTGGGGGTTCTGATGACTGATTCCTCTCCTGCCCCAAGCCACACCACCCCCTCCATCAGGAAGGGTTGCTATCTATTCACTGTATGATGAATCCCTACTCTGCACGGTTCTATTTTGCCCAGGTGGAACAGAGAAAATTATAAATCAAATCCAGTGCATTTAAATGCCTCTGTTAAATTGTAAGTTAAAGACATGCACACACACAAAAAAATAAACAAAAATAAAATAAAATAAAATAAAATAAAATAAAATAAAATAAAATAAAATAAAATAAAATAATAAAATGATAAAATTAAATTAAATTAAATTAAATTGGAACACAGTGCTGTTGTATTAGTCAACTTTTTGCTAGGGAGGGAGATACGGCTCCAGAGGCTCTCATTTTAAAATGTATCCTTTCTCCAAACTGAAAAGCTAACCAGTTCATCCATACTGCAGACTAATTATTTTTGGAATTTTGTATTGCAGCAAGGACAGGGAGGCAACAAAATATATTTGGTCTACTCAAGAGTGTCTATGTTACTACATACAGCATAGAAAAATTACTATATTTTATCAAAGCATGAAATTGCTTTAAGAAATGGAACTAAAAAAAATCAGTTAGTGCCAAGGGTGAAAAAATGTTCCCAAGACAGGATGGTTTCTAGCAGTACTTAGAACTTAAGTCTTATAATGAGAGATCTATTTTCTCCCCATTTTATAACCAAAAAAACTAGTTATGATTTTGGTTTGTCTTAATTCAGGGACCTAACAAGTACAAATATCAGTTCAAGCTGACCCCAGCCCCATCTCCTTGTGTGCAGCCAGCCCGTGCTTGTTATCTGACAGCAGGAACAAATAGTCTGCTGAACCTTTTGCTCTGTATGAAAGACCACGGCCATGAGAAAACCACATGGATACAGCAGAGTTTAAAATATCTCTGTTTGCTTATCAAACAAAGAGAAGATAAACACAACACAGAAATTCTGTTTCTCAGGCAAGATCCCAGTGGCCCTCCTGATAGTACAAAACTACTCCAAAATCTCACTGGGGCTGCAAGCCTTTTGCACACACTCCACCCAACAAAAGCCACACAAGCACCACTCAGCAAATATTGGATTATCTTGGTTTTGTGCAACTCCTTGTTCATACGCTTTAGCCACGATTCAACTTTCCCTAACTGACAAAGGCTGAAACAAGCCATTGTACACCAGTTCATTTCATGACACAAGTTGAGCAAATTTAGGTAGGGCAGTGCTTTGAGAGCAGCTATTTTGTGCCATCAGGAAAACTGTCTGATGATGCTCAATAGGCATGAAAATTGACAGTGCCTCTGCCAGGATCTGGACTGTGAGAAGCTGAAAGAGATACTTTACTTAGACATACGTAATTGCAGTAGGGGAAATTCTTTGACAAATTTTCACCTGGGCAGAGCCTATTCCTTTGTGTGTGGGATGGGGACATCAATCTGGGAGTGTATGATGCTGGCTTGCACAGTTGTGTACTAGTTCCCAACTGGGACCTCCAAGGATTATAACACAAATAAGCTCTGCCCTAACCCCATCAGCCTGTCACTGAGCATTCAAAGGTGCTCAGATGATTGAAAACTTGGGCTCATTGCTCTCTGACCCCTTTTGTAGTTATCTCAAAATTCCCATTGCATTTACTGTTTGGTTGCATTTTCACCTGTGCCCTCTCTTTAAATGTTTCCAGGCGTTGTACCATAGCATGGAAAAAGGCTTTTTGAAGAGTCCTGACAACATATTGCAAAAAGGGCTTTAGGTTCCTGAGCCACTGGCAGGAGGGTAGAAAGTTTTGAAAGATATCAGTTCCAAAGGCCCCATTGATAATATGTAGCAACAGCTGGAGGAGCTCACAACATTTTCTTGAGTCTCTGTGGAGTTCTCCTGCCAAACCCTGCAAACAGCACCAGTGACAGGTACTGAGGTACTGCCACAGCCAGTGTTAGTCTCAGAGGTCCAGGGATGGTGGAGTGTTTCTTTCCCCAAAATCCATTTGCCACTCACTCCCACTGTAGGGCGCCTCCGTCTGAGATGCTCAACACAAGGGAGTGCCTGGACACCTCTGCCTCTCGTTGCTCTAGTAAAACCATTCCAGGTATTTCCTAGTCTCAGAGGTGAATTTCAGCTTTTGGCCTTGTGTCTAGGGCTGGGCAGGATTAGCGCAGAGGGCAGTGAGTGGAGCTGTGCGTGATTTGCTGGAAGCCCTGCAAAAGGGTTCTCACACAGATCCTTTAACAAACCACCTCACACAAAACAAACCCACAACTCCTTCAGCATGACTTCTCCAGCTCAAAGACACGAGCTCCAGAAGTTCCTTTTCTTTGTAAATACTTGAAAGACATAAGCTGTGAGGCCACCTGTAGACTCAAAATATATTAACATGTTCAAAATGCTAATAGAAAAGGGCAGGGAGGTACTCAGCAACTTCTCATTTTGATTATGAACACATGCTGTGTGGAGCTAAAGAAAATGACCACAAGAAAAAAGGTAGTGAAGTAATCCAGAGTATAGTTCTGAAAAGTTCTTTAAAAGTATTATTTATGGTCTAAAATTATGTTTGGTCTCAGCAGTAAAAAAAGAAAACAAACAAAAAAAAACCCCGAAAATCCATATCTCTGTGGGTTATTAAGGGTAGCAATTGAGTAAGAAGAAACAGGGAATTATTGAAGACTTAACTGGTGAGAGTAGAGTGTGGGAAACTCAAAAGGAAGAAAATCCTTTTTCTTCCCCTAGGAGTGGGATGAAGTAGCAAAGGGAGGAAAAGCAAGGCAGCAAGCTAGCTCACTGGGGAGGCCTGTAACCACAAAGATCCCAAGATCAGGCTAGGTGTTCATGTAGATCCACATACTTACATGGGATTTTTACTTGGGTGGAGGAAGGAAATGAATGAATTTTTGAACCAATTTCTTGTTCTTTATACTGCTCTGGTGCATAAGGTTGCTGCAGTGTCTTTGCAATGACAGCTGGCTTGTGAGGGTTTTCCCTCACATGTCTGCTTGCAGCACCATTAGAGTAGCTGTCACCCTCTTCATCACTGCAAGGGAACA
The DNA here is from genome assembly GCF_049639895.1 of Pseudopodoces humilis. NCBI lineage: Eukaryota > Metazoa > Chordata > Aves > Passeriformes > Paridae > Pseudopodoces > Pseudopodoces humilis. The sequence continues at coordinate 38,676,055 of NC_142202.1, read as the reverse complement.
AATGCCTTCCCAGCCAAGCAGGAATCTGACATTCTATTTCTGTCTCTCTCCTCTGCAGGGCAAGTGCTAGGTATCGGAAACAAGGCACTAAGATCAATTGTAACAAGTCAGAAAAAAAAAATCCAAAACCAAAAAACAAAACAAAACAAAACAAAACAAAAAAACCCCAACAAAACTAAACAAAAAAAAAGCCAACAAAAAACCCCACCCACAGAAAATAAGCATTCAGAAATTAAAAATTGCAGAAATGTTTAACAATACACACACAAAGAATGATCCATTTTGACTGGCTTATAATAAGTTGGTCAAAATGATAATGTTTGCAGAGAGACAATGCTTTCATAAATATATATTATGTGTAAGAGAGGTTAATTTTTCATCTCTAATCAGGGCTGATTTTGAAAGCAGTCTGCATGTTTCTGTGTCTTACAGCCTCCTCCTGAATCTGATACCTAATCTGAGCCTCAAAAGCAGAGGGGCAGAATGCCAATGATCCAGGTAAAAATGTAAAAAGCAGCAGCAACTCTTGCCTGTGGCATTGTAAAAGTCAAACCACTGTAGCAGATCCTACCACCTAATGAGCAGGAAGGGGAGCTCTCACATCCGAGATGCAGGCTTCCTTAAAAGATTTGGCATCAAGGCTGCAGCTTGAAGGCAAGAATTCACTCTCATCCCCCCTCAAGCAACTGGATGAAGCCAAGCTTTGAATGTCAGGCCCTGTCATTGCAGGCACAGCACAAATGCCCTGCAGTAATGCCACCACCAAGGCAGCACTCAGTTGTCAGAGCACCAGCAGCACAATTCATAAGAAAACCAGCAAATGCGACAGTGCTTGAATAGGAATCTGAAGACAAAGCAGAAACTGCAATCAATTGAGAACACTCAAGTCAAGACTGAGAAAAATAACAGTTTGCAGAGGACTTTTCAGTGCTGTGGCAGTAATTCACTGTTGGGTGCCGTGAAAGCAAAGGGCCCTGCCCAGGCTGCAGAAGGCCTGGTGAGGCTGGGTAGTAAAACAGCCACTCAATCAGCAGCAACATGCATGCTCTGTGACCAGTTCTGCCCAGACAGCCTCTCAAACACAGGCTTCTTAGACACTTTAGGACAAGATTTGTCTCAGTTAACTCTGACTATATAAAGGGTAAGCATAAGGCATATATATAGGTTATCAAAGTTATATAAAGGGTAGGAATAAACAAGTCAAGCAAAATTTTTTTTCTGACAAAGAGAGAAAATCACCTTTGGATGACAAACCACCTTGCTCATTTTAAAAGTCCTTCTGAAAAGGGCCAAGTTACCCTCATGGGATACCCCTCTTCTAGCTATGGTGGGTACCTAGACAATTGGCATAGGCCTGATGGCTATGATTTTGATTGCAAAAGCTATTTTAGAAGATTCAAGCCTAATTACTGAGCTTATGTTCTGACTGGACCTTGTGATTCAAATACAACTCACATACTGGTTTCCTTTATGCAAACATTCAACAGAAAAGAATAATAAATAAATAAATAAATAAATAAATAAATAAATAAATAAATAAATAAACTAAGAAATAAAACCATAGAAAACCATAAAACTATAGAAAAAACAATTAGAAGAAAAAAGATGGTCTTTCTCTTCTTCAAGTTCAATAAAGATTCACTTTTCTGCTTTTCAGTTCTTTTTTTGCACTAGCAAATGGGAAATTGGGCTCCTATGTTCTATGCAGTTTTCTAGCACTTTGAGTGGAACAAACCAGCTCCACACATCAGACATCTAACATATGTTGTTTACATAACACTTTCAGCTGTGTTGCTACTCTCTCTGAACTCAACAGTTCCCCAAAATTCGGGATCTTGCAAATTGTTCTATTAGGAAGAAGCATTTGGCAGTAGAGCCTAGTATCTATTATAGAAACTCTGCTCTCTGACAAGGAACACCAAGTCCCATTTGCCAGGTTGGAGGGTGTCACAAGACAGGAGATTTCATCCTCACTGGCATCTTTCTATCAGCACACAATCTAAAAAGACTCTCTCTTCTAGTCTGTTCAGGGTTACTCAAGATCGCTGTGCTCAAAGCTTTCCTTTATGTCTTTTTCCCCATCATTTCTGAGGCACGCTCAGTGGTTTCTGAAGGGCCCAGGTTCCTCTGACCTGGGCACTAATATGCATATAGAAAATCATCTGAAGAGCATCACTATGTCCCAAAGGGTTTAACCACTCTACTGCGTGAAAAAGAGGGTAGCAGCTGTCCCTAAACTCAAAATAGAGCTATCATTGGGTCATGCTATAATCTGTGACTATGATATCAGGAACTTTTTTTAGTGCACACATGTGTATGATCAGAGATTGGGTCAAGATGAAGTGGAACCTCTGGATCACTGTAATGAATAAAACTATAAGAAATAATATTAGCAGGACCTTTCTAATTTCCTTTCTATCAATTCTAATGCATATTCCCAAGACACACATCAGAGCAATGTAAAAGAGCTGGGCCTTATTTAAATTAAGTGCTTCTGGACCCACATCCTGTTACCTCCTGTATCTAGAATACGTAATGAGAAGACCATGTACAGCACTATCTCCAGCTTCTTGTCATCTTACAGCATACTCACAGGGTTACTCATGGCATTGTTATGAAGTCATTAAAGCCACGTGGGACATAGAGGCAGCCTGCTTCTATTTCTGGTCCAGCTCAATGCTGTGGGGAAGGCGCCATCCTTTCCTAAGTGGAGTCAGGCTCCCACAGAAACTATGCTGTTGTTATCTTGGATTTGCCCTCTTTGAGCAGCAAACCCCCAGTGGCCACTTGTGGAGCCCTTAAAGGTGCATTTGCTGTCTTTGTAGGAAGCTGCCTGGGTAAAACATAAGAGCCTGTCTGGGTAGAATAGGCCTTTGTTCTCAGTACTAGAGCTCTGAAAGCAAAACAAAAGCCGAAGTCCTCAAGCCCAAGGAAGTGGAGAGAGTTCTCCTGGTCATGCTTGAACCACTCTCATCCAGCACACACTCTGAAAAGTACACCTAGAAGATGCTTTCACCTTGGCTAAATCAAGTGTTTCTTATCTGCAATACCAGATGGAACCACTAAAGCAAGATTGTAAATAGGAGAAAGGGGATTAAAGGCTGAAGAAGAAGATCCTTTCTACATTTCAAAACAAAACAGGAATCTTATTAGCATTTAAATGAACAGACTATCTGGATGGTGAAATCCTTATGAACTGTTGTGCTCTAGACAGAAGTGAATCTTGACCCTCATTACCAAAAGCCACCCTGCATGTGACAGGGTGTTTGTGAAGCCAGAGAAGCAGATGTTCTCCAGAACAACATCTCTTCTCTCTCTGTCTGCCTGCAGTCAACAGAGACCAGACTTGATGACCCAAATGATTTTTCTTGCTTTTGTTTTCCTTAATAAATAACATTAATATTAATACAATGGCAACAGCAAAACAAAACAAGAAAAAAAAAACCAAAAAAAAAAACCAAAAAAAAAACCACTCCAAAAACATAAACCTGGAGCAGGACAGCAGCACAGCAGTGAGCTGCACAGGTCAGCACCCTGCAGTGAGCAGTAATCTGCCTATTTTGTATCTGAAGGGATAACAAATACTCACCACAGCCTGAATAACCACCACATGCCTACAGAACTCCTACTGCCAAGCAAAGGGCTGTCATGTGCATGGGGTTGTCACGTGCTGCCAGCAGCAGTGCCATTGAAATCTCTGCTTATTGCTTGTATCCCGGTTTTGTTCCTCCTCACCACTGCACAGTAGGACTCAGCCCTGCACCCCAGCCTTTCTCCAGCCTGGCAGCTGCACCAATGGGGAGCAGGGCCTGGGAAGGAGGATAAAGGCTCTTCCTGGATTACAAGGAAAACACCACCAAGGAAGAGAGGCAGTAGAGGGCACTGCCTTCAGGGAGAGGAAGGCAATGAGGTAGGCTTGGGAGATGAGCTACTACTGTTCAAACTGAAGTTATTTCCAGCATGGGCTGCATTATACAGGAGATGAGCACAGAGATACCATGGTGGTCTTCAAATCTGGGCAGACATCTTCAAGACTCAAGCTCTCCTCTTCATAGCACAAGCTGTTGACCCATAGAGGCAGCTTCTCCAGTGGCATCACGATGAGCAACATTCTTGCTGGAGCCATCCCCACACATTCTTCTACTTCCCTCTAGGTCTGGTGAATGGATGTCGACATACTTCTGTGGAACTGCCACCTCACTATATCATCATTATATCATTAATCTAGTGCTCTAATCACAACTGCAGCTTGCATAAGTATTTCTCATGTTCCTTGTTTCTTTCCTAGTAAGTTTTTAAGCTCTCAGGAAGAAGAGCTGAAAACATGAAATGAATACACATCAAACTATGAAGCACAGAGGGGAAAAAAAACTCATAAAAAAAGTCATGGCTTCTCAGCTCAGGTATGGTAAGGGCACTGCTGAGGTTGGCATTCTAAGAGGCCTTTGCTGGTGTGATATGAGATCCATGCACAAACTTTACAAAAAAAATTTGTGTGTGCCAGTGACTACAGGGGAACTGTAATTAGTCACAGGCAATGACAACAAAACTTCTTCTGAGAGAGCAACATCAAAACTCACAGGTCTGAATAAAGTTAGAAAGAAAAAAAAAAAAAAGACCAGCAGCCAGGATGAGAGAGAATATACTTGCTCATCCAACCACAATCCTGACCCTTCTCCTTGAAGATGAGTTTCAGGTATCTCTGCTAATGTTCCTGCCCAGCAAGAAGGTGATGCCTTAGGATTTAGCTTTTTTGTTTTTCAGATCGTGTACTGTTTTAGTGTATAACTCTAAAACTCCATAGCCTGTCAGCTACTGCTCTCCCATTTTATTCAGACAAAACAATTCCTCTCTATGCCTGAAACTCAAGGACACCTTATTGTCTCAGGCCCCAAGAGATGTAAACAACAGTGAATTGCATGGGGCAAACTTGGAGTAAATTACTTCATTACCTGAAGCTGTAATTGGAGGGTTAACCTCAATACGTAAATGGACCAAGCTTATAACTGTGTGAAAAACTTGTCACCATCATCCATCTTGGGTGTAGCCCCTGAGAGGCTTTTAACTGCCCAAGGTGTACCTATTGAAGGCCTTCAACAAATACCTGCTTCTAGTCTCTTCATTTTGTCTAGTTTCTGTTTTAGGTAGCCCCTCCAAGGCATCCAGGTCAGCCTCTCTCTCTCCAAGCAAGCTCTCTTGAGAAACTTGCTCATAAGGATTTAGCTGCCAATTAAAAAATAAAATTAAGAAACTCTTTGTTTTTGTGTGTTGTTCAGAACTTTTAACTTGTACAGGCCAAATGAACCATTTTCATAATCATGTTTCAGAGGGGAAGGAAACAAACATGACTGCAAAGTCACCAGCTCCAGTTCCTCCCGTAATCCTCCAGTGGGAACAGAGAGAGAAGCCACCAGAAAAAAGCTCATTAACAACAGAGATAGTAAGAGCCCCAGAAATCTCAGTTTCATTCATAAATGAGTGAGCACAGCTCTGACATGGATGCGGTCACCTGAGTGTAAGTAATGTCAGGGTAACCTCAATCTCTTGAGCTGTATTGACTTAGTGTAAAGATATACTACCTCAGCTTCACAACAATGGCACATTTTCAGCATTTTTCCTCTGCTTCTTTTCCACAGTATTTACTGGTTCCACACAGTGTAAATTCAGAGACTCAAAGGAAAACCTCAGCTCAAAGTATTTGATGGGAATGTGCCTATTGAATACCAATGGACAGAGTTGTTGTGCAAAACTCTAAGTTTCAGAATGTCCAAGTCATTTTTTGGGCAATTAGTGATCAAAAACCCCAATTCCATGATAATTAATTTAATTTAAATTAGCTTTGTTCCTTAAACTTATCTACAAAACCTTATTGCCAGTGTACCAGCAATTTAATATCTGAATTCCCAGCATCATCTGCTGCACTTTTGAACCCGAGTAATGTTGTATACCCTAGATCACCACTTGAACTGCTTTTCAGAAACAAAAAAGTACAAAATGTACAGTTATACAAAATTACAGAGAATTCATCTAAGAACTAAACAACCTGTTGAAGACAACTACATTCATTCTCATGTAAGAGGTAAGAGTGAGGATTTTATTAAACTTGAACCTGGAGAAACCCACTCTACATGGTCCACATGGGATGCTTTCATGCAAGTCCTGATATTGCAAAGCCAGGTGATTACTGCAATCAAAAAGCTGGAGGACCATAAATGGTGCGTTGAAGCATAAAGAAACCCCAAATTTTCTGTTCTGAAGGAAAGGAACAGAACTGAGAGTCAGTACCTGCTGGCATACCCAGCTATTAAAGATCAAATTTGGGCAATATAAAATAATACAGCCAGCATATTGGAGTTTCAATAAGGACAAAATAGAGCAATAAAGGATAAGAAACAAACAACCCAGAATTGGATTAAGTACAGCCTTACTAGACCCGTGCTCTGTATCCTACTTTATACTGCATTTCACCAGAAGACAGAATTTAATATGAGCTGGGGAAGGAGGGCTACATGTGTAGGTGTGGATGGATGTTGGGGGTGGGAAATGATAATAAGATAGGAACAAGTGAGCATTAATTACAAATGTTTCTCAAATGGCTGTTTCTCATTTAAGTCTCAGATATACCAGTAGCTGTAATAGTTTTCTTTTAAAAGCATAGAGAAATGTTTTATTTTTCCTTTTAGCTGTTTTGGATGGAGCAGGAAATAAACATAAGTTGTGATAATAGAATATTATTATCTACTATCTTCAGATTTCCACATTGTTTTGAAGCAGCTGGGACAGACTTGGTCCTACACATAAGGACCTCTTTTGGTGAGAAAAGTGGGACAAGAAGTCTTCTTATTCCAAAGACTGTACACGGACAAAATCTGCATGTCCAAGTGAAGGAGAAACCAATCTTCTCCCCTTTTACATGTGGGGAGGGTCTTGGTTCATTGCTGTCTCTTTCTGCTTTTTACCAGCAGCCAACTCAACTGTGCCAGCACAGTAAAAAAATTATCTTCTCAGTGTACTTTTTTGGAGCAAGGGGCACATGCCAAGGCTGAGGAGTCTCATCTCAGTCTACTGCTGGGAGACATTGTAAAGTCACAGCCCAGTTCAGTGATGTCAAGAAATTTATGCCACTTAAATTAAGTGTCGAAAGGATTAGCTTTCAAACAGATATATCCAAGGATATTCTCCTGTCATATGCCAATTCTGTTCCAACCTCAAAAATCTGACTGCAGTATGAGGTGTTGCTAGCCAACCATCAGCTACTGTATTAATGGGGAATTAAACTGATTAATGGAATTAATCCATTATGCAGACTGAGCACACACTGAGTCCATTTGTACACAAAGTGAGAAAGCGAGTCACTTGCCTACCAAGGGAAAGGCTTTCTGACCCTGTACCATCCACTCCTCTTCCAAGAGCAGGTAGATAACAAAATAAATCTAAACACTGAAGTGTTGTGTTGGGGTTTTTTTATATATAACTACTTAACTTCTACTCAGTAAATCCTGTCAATAATGAACTACAGCCCTTTCACTTCAAAGGGCCAGAGATGCAATCATATTATGTCCATGTAATTTAGGGAATATTCTAAGAAATACGTTCACTGAGCTAAGCAGGCAGTGCAACTAGGTTTCCCTTGTGTGCTCTGGTAATGATTTTTACCTAGCAGCAGCTGGAAACCAATAGATCTGATGTCTTTCTGGTAGAGCTTCTGTTCCTAGGAAGGTCAGTCATCAAACAGGATTTGTTTTTCACCTGAGACAAGAGAGATGTTGAAGTCTTATAGATCAGTTCGGTGTTAAAGTTTTGCAAATAGCAGAGAACCAGCTTTCAGTAATTACGTCTCCTTTCAGAAAGGACTGCAAAAGAAATCTTCATGTAGGCTGTATTTACTACAGTGACAAAAAAAAACAAAAAAAAAAAAAAACACCCAGAGCAGAAAACAATGAGGCAATTAGTAGAAGCAGACAAGTGCTTCTGAAGAAAGGTGAAATGTTTTCCAGGATCCCCAAGATCCCAAAGCTAGTAGTCTCAGGAGTGTTGGACATCTGTCCTGCCCATCTATCATAAACCTGTCAGCCCAGAGACCTTAGCTGAACCAAACCCCAGCCTTTGAACAGTGTGCAAGAATCCCATTTCCAAATTTTCAGACCTGTTTTTTCCAGATTTTTCTTTCTACAAATATATCAAAAGGTCTGCTTCAATCCAGAGTAGGGTTGGGTTTTTTATTTCCTTTCCCAAATATTCCAAAGGATGGGAAGGCACATTTTAGCTTTAAACATAATGCAGTCTTTTCCTTTACTAATTTTGCACCATTTCATAAGTAATCCTTAAGGAGATTTCTCTAGATTAGTGTTCTCAGAGCAGAACACTGCATCTTACTATTAGTACCCTTAAGATTTTCATAGTACAGCTGCACAATAGAAATCTAGCAGCATAGGGCTATAACATAAAAGCAATATCTCCTTGTTTATGAGTGACCTGTGGTTTGCCTGAGTACTGGTATCCTACCCTTCAGAGGTCCAGCATAATGAGGGCAGCTGTTTGGTAGTTTTTCCTGAAGGGGTAGTGTAAAGAGGAGAAAGGCAGAGCCAGAACAAAGTGAATCACAACATTTAGGCCTTAAGGTGGAGAGCATGATTGGGAAGAGAAAGCAAACCTGATGCTTCCACTGCTTCCCACCAGATACTGCTGCCAGAAGAAGGAAACGGGAAGAGAAGCCATGCCAAGACTTTTCTGGCTTGTCTACTGCAATGGAGATCAAACAAAGTTACATGGAGGGCCCCAAAAGCCACTCTTCTTTACACTTTAGGCTTTCCTGGCAGGACAAAAATGAGAATAAAAGACATGACCACAACATGAAATTTTCAAAGCAAAATCCTAAAGCAAGAGAAACATAGCTATTTTAGATTTTTATTATCAAATGGATCACACAACTCTCCAGGAGCCCAGTCCAGTTAGTATGCAATGTCAGATCAGAGATTCTGGTGAATCTGAAAGCTAAGAAATTTAAAGGCTTTAGTCAGACCCATGTAGTAGACTCTGTGTTTTGTTATTATTTCCCATCCAGAGCCAAACTTTATTCTATTCTTATAAGTTCCTTTAAGAAAAAAAAAAATACATCAACCAAACACACCAAAAAACACTAACTTATGAATTCTTATTAACACTAAAGTGTGAACTGAATGAGAGGAGGAAACAGGCTGCCATTCTTCTCCCACCTCCCCTTCTTGTTGTTAACCCTGCTCCTGTGGCACTCTTGTGGTATTTACATTACCCTGTTCCAGGTCCATAGTTGTACATTCCCCTGTCTCAGGCTTTGGCCCTCCTATACTCATCATCTGAGGTGAAGCAACCTGACTAAAATCACTGCATGAATATCCATTTATATCATATCCGTGTTTTTTAAGAAATGTATCTAGTCATGTGCACTTTCCAGTTTTATATTAGGCCTACAAACAGCTGGGATGTCCAGGAGATTTCATCAAGCATAAAAGCATGAGAGAATAAACAGTAAACTTTTAAATATAGTTTCAGGATACATATGTATGTCCTGCCACAAGGTATTTAAAGTTTAAGAAGTTCATAAGTTGTTAAGTTATTAGAAAATGTGTTAGCCTGACAACGGTGAGTCACTTCTTCCCAAGTCATCCAAGCATTAAAAACTGTGGGTGGAGGTGAAGAGTTTATAAAAAAATATTATACAAATAACTATTAGGACTATTATTACCTAAAATAACCATAAGAAACACAATGGGTTCTTATTATGCAATGATTTGAAGAGTCATAAGATGAAGGAATTAACAATGCTAAGTGACTTCTTTCTCATTAATAGGAGAATCAAACTGTACAAGATGTAGCAAAGAGACAGTGGAATCTGTTGAATGGAATTTTTTAGAATTCAAATTTGCTATGTTTAGATTCTTACAAGTGGAAAACCATAAGAGTATTTCCAGAGGTCAGCTGAAGCACAGGAATTGTATATTTAAAGACGCAATTTTCATTGAATGAACGCCACTGTTTTACACCTGCACTGACATCACTAGCTAGCCCCAGCTCCACAATCCCTTGGTTCAGCCAGGAAGCATCCATACCACTGCTCCTTAGTAAGCACCACGAAAATAGAGATAGAAGAGACTACCCAATAGACAGATGAAGAACAACCATTGAAACCAGCACTTCCGTGTTTCCTATGAAGGCCTGAATCTTCCTTTTTTCACCAACATTATTCCAAATGACTAAATTTGAGACAGTAGGCAGTAGATGAAACTCAGGCACCCACACCTACCAACAGGCAAACACGTGTTCTAGCTCCCTTCATGGAATTGTTTCTTGCTGAAACAGATCTGTTCCATAAAAGGTTATGATTTCCAGGATATGGGGCAAACTCATAATGAGGTCTAACACAGCAAAAACAACTTCTTTCTAACTCTTCTCATTGATCCTTCAGCTCAGAGGCAAGATCAAGTGCTGGCACCCACTTGTGCTGTAGCAGCAGACCACTGTGTAAAATCAGTAAAACAACCCCTTAAAGTCTGAGGAGAGGAAACCTCCTGCTTTGGGTCCCATTGAGAGTAAAGCTGATGGAAGAAGATCTTTGCCCATCACGTCCTATATGTTATTAAATCCGTTGCAGTATTCTAGGACAATGTATTGAAGCTATTGTGGATATCGCCTCGTATTTCAATCCTGTCACGTTTATCCACACACAAAAGACCAAAATTATTCTTCCTGCTAAGATAAGTATGTTAGATGACACAAAAGAAAGCTGTGTGAGAGACCACATGGTTTTACCTATTCTTTCCTGCCTGTGTTGGACCTTATACAAAGCAATCTCTTGTCTTTTCAGAAAGACAGGCAGTGGCCATTTATAGGTATGCAGCAGAGAAAGCAAGAAGCATAATAGTAACTTATTTGGTGCCTAGCAATGGGCATATAAAGGGGATTTATGGGAAGATTTATAGGCAAGGAAGAAACGATTCAGAAAGCTTCTTCAAATGCTCTGTGTAACAGATTATTGAAGTTTGAAGTTTTTTTCTGTCCACAGCTCAGTGCCAGAGATTTTGAAAAACAGCTTCATAAAACAATCACAATGATTTTAATTAGAAGTGAAAGCAGCCTACAGTATGCAAACACATAGCAGGGAGCAAGTATACCTACAAGCTGATTAGTAGCTCTTCCTCAGAATTCTGCAAAGAAAAAGTCAAAAACCTACTTTAAAGAGCCCAGGAGACCAGCATAAGATGAAACAATTCATTCAGACATAACACATAGGAATTTTGGGGGGGAAAAAACCCATTATTTTTCAACTTTTCAAGCTCCACATATACACAAAAGGCATGATGAAACACTATTATTTCCAGCTAACCACACTTTCTGCCAGAAGTTGCCTCCTTTGTAGGAGCATATTGTCAAGGCCCTGTGACCTGCTCAGCCACACCTGCTAGCAAACTGGGTTTTTGTTCTGCTCCACATGATTTGCACAGGAACAGCTGAGGCAAGGGTAAGTCCTCCTCTTCACGGGCACAGGAATCACAGCAAGGGACAGCAGTTTCCATGGACAATAAGAGCCATTTTGTTGGTTCAAAAGCGACCAGCTCAAGTACTTTCCTAAACTTCTGTAGGAAGACCCACTCACACACATCTGAAAATCCTGATCCCTGCACCATGTTCTGTCTTCACTCAAACACAGTGCCAAACCATGGACACGTTTATCAGTATTTTCCATCCACCTCATCATTGAGGTGTTTCTGAAAACCTAGGCTTTTGTTCTGGGAAGAAAAGCAGAGGGGATCCCAGTAATTCAAAGGGACATCCAGCTTCACAGTACACATGGAGGGAAAAAAACCAGGAAGAAAGCTGTTGGACTGTTCTCTCAAATCTGCTTGAGATGTACTGGAGCATACTAAGGAAATCACATTCAACGTCTCAGTTTCCACTCCTGTGACACAAGGGTATTACTACTGCCCAACACCATGCAGGTATGTGAGGGCTCAGGATACATATGATACTCTAGATTTTAAAATAGAAAGCAATATATACAAGTGCAACAATCTATTAGAGTATCATCAAAACTGAACCCAAACATCAAGGGAAGATTTTAGTGGAAAAGAAATTAAAATCATTTCTCTTTGTTCTCTAGATTCCAGCATATGACCAACACTGTCAAATAGCTCTAGAAAATAACATTCAGTGAAGCAATAAGGGCTTCTCTTTGTGAAGTGTTTCATTATAAATTCATTTTATTCTGAGTCAGAAGACTCGAGTCTTTCCTAGGTTTTGTTTACATGCTCTTAGAATTGTTTCCTTATTGTCATATTCCCTCTTGCCAATACAGTAAGAACAGAAATCCTAATGCTCTGCATTACAAACTACCCAGCTTTATTAGGTTGCAGAGACATTACCACAGATTTAATCTATTAAAGCCATTATTAATTACAAAGTATGGAGCAATCATTTTCTAGAGTTAAGGAACAAACAGAAAACAATGTGAAGATGTATAAATAAGACAAAATAGAAATCAGAATACTTCAGGGCTTTTCAGGGTGGTTTTTATACTAATCAGGTTTCCTGCAGCTCTCCTCTCTACCATCCCTTTGCACTTTCCCTCAGTTTTTCCAGCGTCCCATAGTCTTTCTTTCCTCACTTCTTCTGTCCCAGAGTCAAGATTCAATTACAGACAATATAAAGATAATATTTCATTGAGGCCAGATGACTAAGAGGTCTCTCAGGACTGAGGCTACTGTCTTCTCTAACACAAAGGTATTGGGTAGGGAGAGGATATCTGCCTTTTTTAAAATTATTTATTTATTTAAACTCGGGATTGTTATCTTGCTGTAAATTGCAAGGGGCCACAAGTGCTTGCAGGTTTTACCAACAGCTAGACAAGGTCAGCACTAATACAGAGGCTGATGACTCAACCTCAGCTAATTCACCTGTCAGTAAAACCAAAAACGCCTTGGTGCATCCTTTCATTGTGTAACATTAAAAACTGCTTTCTTGTCACTGATGACAAATTAAATTGTTCTGCCTACTAATAGCTTAAATGAGCTTCTATGTAACGCAGCTCTGTAAGCACAGGAGAGCTTGCCTACAGCATGTGGATTGCCCTGCAGAGAGTCTCGGACAACCCCCAGAGCCTGAGCCAGCACACTTAGGTGGATTGGCACTCAAGTTTCACAAAGGTGCATGTTTAGTCATAGCAACTCTCTTCCTTTGCCTTTTCAGCTTTTTTCAGTAAAAAAAAAAAAAAAGTCCATGAATAATCAGGGTAGATATGCTTCATATTTAATGACAAAACCTCAGCAGGGTTAGATAAACATGTAACAGGTTCAGGTAAGCCTGTGAGCTACCCAGAATCAGTAAAGAGGGAGCTCCTCAGGTAATGGACTCTCTCAAATACTGGCCCTACTGAAATAAACGACCGAGCTCACATGGACTTCAGAGTAGCAATTTTGCCTTCCTTAAATTGCCAAAAATTACAAAATTTCCGTGAATATCCCAAAAAGTAGACAATCCTGAGATTTCAGGTACTTTTGTCAAGATTTCAGTACTTCATAAAGAGGCCTGGCCACAGCTTTGATTTAGGTTAAAGGAGCATACAATAAGAGACATACAGACATCAACAGTAAGGCAAATATATTTTAGTCTGAATTTAAACAGTGCTCAAGTAACTTTGTCCATCTGGTCATTGTCATCCTCCCTGTATTTTCAAGAGCTGTCTGGGCTGATATTTTCTTGATGTGCTTTTTCCTTTTTCTCCCTTCTAGAAAACTTCTGGATAAATTTGAAGTCCAGCTTGGCTAAGACCACTGTTAAGAAAACTTGAAAACTTATTAACAAGATCACTTTAAAGCAATCTTTAACAGATGTTATTCTACAGCTATCTCCCATTTTTCAAGAAAAAGGGTAGGGTCATCTCACCTGCTGGATGAAATAGGAAAGGGTTTGGGTTTTTTTCTGAAACACTAGGAAGAAATACCATTGTTATGTGTAACACTTAATAATGATAGCACCAAATGTGTTTTCTTTGAAAGCAAGCTTCACCAGTAGGCAAGTTTTCTCCAGCTCAGAAGTCCTGTTCCCCTTTAGCATTACTCCCTGAAGGTAGAGATTACTCTTTGTATGAGCTGATACAATATAGTGCATAAAAATATTTACTTCACTTTAAGAAAAGAGTGGGGCAAGAATAGGCATGCACTAGAATTTATAGATCACAGACATTTCCCCAGGTGGGGAAAACCTTTAACTACCAATGACTTTACTAGCAGCTGCTAGCAGTTACTAATAGATGACAGCAATAAGAAATATAATAAAGAAATAATAAATTTATCACAAAAGGAACTTTCCATTTTAAATGCAGTGGCTTTTTGAATTACAAGTGACTTGGCTAGGTTTCAGGATTAGTGACCACTCACTTGTCTGGTTCATTGTGTCTATATATCATGCAGTTTACTGAGACCACGCAATCAAGACTTCCCACCTTGAGTCTGGATTGACCCTTTAAGGACTTAAGAGAAGTTTCAGAGAGAGAATTAAATTCACAGGTGTGCCTATAAAATTAAACTGCTGCTTTTTGATAGACTCATAACTTTTCTGAGTTCCTTCAGAAAGATTATAGCCTGATCCAAACAAAGTAGCAAGTGTAAGAATTGAGAAAGCAACCACAAAAGAGAAGAGTGGTCTTATAAAAAACCGTACAATATTACAAGAAGTTAATTGTAATTGTATACACAGCCAGAAAAATGTTACTGGAATATTACACTCAGAAATATACAGGCACAAAAAATTGTAAACTTTCTTCTCCTGGTTATCTGCATACCAAAGCACCTGCTAAAGTGTAGTCATAACCTAACTAGTTAAGTTTTCATGGGTTGTTATTTTCTGAAACATTTCAAGAAGGGCAAAATAGTTTTTGAAGCTCAGCCACTTGCCTGCAGGTCTACAATAATGTACTGTACAGCTGAGGAAGCAGACCTCAGGACAGCTAAACCTGCTGCCCTTCAGCCCTAGAGCTCACCAAGAAACTTCACAAGTTCCTGCATCAGAGGTTGTCCGTCTCCCCAAATAGCATGAGCAGAGGACTCAGGAACCTGATTTAGCTGGAGTCAAGTAGGGAGCTTCCACAAAGCAAACAGAAGGAATGTTATTCTGGTAGATGGGCAGCTGGGAACACTGATAGCTTCTGCTGGCAGAAACAGGTTTAGACGTGGGCATTCCTTACAGCACTCTCTGTCCTATGCTGGTAATGCAGCTGCCAACTCTGGGTGCATAACAGAGCTATGAGGTAGAAAGTAACCCTGAGAGCAGCAGTGGCTGCCAGTCTGTTTCCTCCTCACAGGGTACCAGCAGCACAAGAGCAATGGGTGAACATAGCACATAACTTTTACAAAGCTGTCCTTGCTTATAGTCTAATCTACCACAGTAAACTGAAACTGAGGGGTGTATGACACCCTTACCCTTGGCTGAAAATGCTGATGGTACAGGAAAAACTAAGTCTGTTTCTGAGTATAAGCCGATATATCCAAATATTAAAAGACTCTAGGTACCAGAAAATCAAAAGCAAGGTTAAATAACAACATGGGTGTATTCAAGAAAACTAAAATAACGTATGGATCAAACTCCTTTCTTTCTTAGCTCATGGTCACTTACTGCAAAAACATCTGTACAAGGCTAAAATATTATTTGTGCAATTATCATCAGTTATAGCACACAAGCTAAAGGCCCAAATCGACATAAGAGCTGCAAAACTTTGGCCAAAACTGCTGGTATGTGTGTGACAGCTCTGTGTCTGAAGCCAGCATGCTGACATGGCTCCATCTTTCTCTTGTCACTACTGTGAGGTTTCCTATGAAGTAGTTTTCCAGGAGGAAAAGTTACTTAAATGCTATAGACTGTAGCAGGAATTTATCCTTCAATAAAAAACAAGTCCATAGAGAGCAAAACGACAAAAGCCAAAGGCAACTGATGTTTTGATATGGCAGTGGTTCAGATGGCTGCGGGGCTGTTTCTGGCTGCTTCACCTGTCATGCCGACTGGTGAATGCCTCCTCTCCTTTTCAAAGCAAAGAAACACAGCCCTAGCAGTGCTGCCAGCTAATGCCATGGTCTTCCAGCACAGACAGCCCTGGCAACTTTCCTCCAGGAAATCTCTACTTGTCCAGCAAGCATCTGTCACCCACAGCCTGACCAGTGCTGCATTTCTGGCAGGGCTCTGCTCAGCTGTCTCCACCAGAGAAAAGAAGGAGTTTCCCCAGGCTCTCACTGCCCTGTGAGATTAATGGCCAGTGTGGGATGGATGCTGTGCTTTTGACTGCAATAGTGACCCCTCACTGTCGTGTTCACTCAGATATTTTTCCTCCCACATTTGGAGATGTCAGTGTTGTCTGGGATTTGGATGCTGGACAAGGCTGGTGCCTGCTTAAAATAGCTTTGACCTGTCTCACACAGGTGGAGAGGTGTCCTTTTAGGAAGCAAATATGTTGGTATTATTTGTACCAGCAAGAAGTACACACCAGTCCTTAAGCTACTCCTCCTGCTGCCAGCACAGCCCAGGGATACTGTGCAGGGGCTGCTGCCTTCTGCTCCATTACCCTCACACTCCAGACAAGCAAGGTCTAGGCAAGCTCTTTTTCCCTCTCTGCTTTCATCAGTGCTTCTCTGGGCAGAGGTATTTCCCTGAAAGTACAGGCTTGGGGCTGCCACATCTTTCTCTGGCAGACTTCTCACATGATGATTTGGGAATGATCTCATGGATCTTTGGGGTACGGCATCAGCACCACAGTGAGGTTTCCAGTGTGCTGACACTTCCCACCAGTGCTGCTGCACACCAAAGCAGTCACCATGGTGTCAACTGTCTGTGCTTTCTAAGCAGCAAGGAATAGTTAGGCTTTTGCTTCTGCTGGTTTGTTCCTAATAAAAAAATTAAAATCTGGAAATAGCACATGATGTAGGAGCTTGGATCTGGGACTGAATCCAGCACTGTCTTTAGAGGACGCAAGTCGTGAGGGATGTGTCATATTAGCAGCTTGCAGCTAATGGACTGGCAAAGGCTGGAAGCTGCACTGGCCCGTTGCCCAGAGCCCATGGAACTGCTCAGGTAGCAGCCTCCAAGAGTTTGGCCAGTGGGCCATGACAGTTTCTTCATCCAGAGGTAATTAGCTAAGGTTTCCACAGGGCACCAGCTCCGTTCATAGCTGCCGTCATCTCCTTCCTACCTCAGCTGTTTAATGTCTTCCTTGGACCACAAAAATACCTGTGTCCGTGTCCTCGGCTAAGGCCTGCTGCAAACGCCTCTCTGCATCTGGCACAATCAGAGCAATAAGCACTGGAAGATAACAAACAGAGCAGGCGAGAGAGGAGTGTCTGATTGTCCTTTGGGCAAAAGGATGTCGAAGAACCCATTCACAAGGAAAACATCATGGGAGTGACAAGTGACAGCTTGTCCTACCAGTTTATGTCAGAACCAAATCCAGCAGAAAGCCCGCAATGTACTGCAAAGCATTCATCACAGCCAGGCATTAGCAAGCAGGAAGTGCTGATTTTCCACCCAGCTCAGGGTGGTAGGGAATAGTGAAAAAAGTTTAAAATTATAAAGGAAGAAGAGGAAACAGCAGAGAAATTGGAGGAGATTCTGTTTTCTTTGCCCTGAATAACAGGAGTAGCTCATGAAACTAAGAAAAGCAGTACTTAGCTTCATTATGAGAGCCTCCTGCAGCAGACAAGAAAACAGCACTGTGTGATGAAGCTGAGGTCAAAGGTGTGGCCAAGCCTGGCTGTACTGCGCCACAGCTGACAGACGAGGAGGCAGCAGCAGGGCAGACAAGGAGGTACCATGGTCTCTGGATTTCTGGGGCTCTAACTCACATGGCCAGGTACCATTTATAGCTGAGCCAGCAGCCCTGTGTGCACAGTGCTTAACACCAACATCAAACACCCTCAAGAAAACGTTGACACCTGTCATCAAAAACCGGTGTTATTTCTAGAAAAACTGCACACTTAAGGCATGGAAAAGAGATGTAAGCATAAATCTCCTTATTCTAAAATATGTTCTTGAAAATGAGGTAGTTGCCATCTCCTAAAAGACACCCAGGTGACACCCATGAAACTACTCAAAGGAAGGAAAAATTGCAAGTTAGAAACCAGTGGGGGCTTGTACTATAGAAATGCATAACCTTTTTTTAGCTGCACAGTTTACCTTGTCTAGATGTAATACCACATCTTTTGTTCATTACCTTTTACTTCCTCCAGTGCAAATATTTTGTACACCTAAGCTGGTTGCAATTCTCTTGAAGATACAGTCCTAAATGCTTACTGCTAATTTCTTCATTAAAGTGCCAGGCATAGTATGACAATCATTCTTGGTAAAAAGTGAAATGTTAAGCTCCTAATTTTCCCAGTTTTCCATTCTGTAAACTGTTTCACAGAGGTATCTGAAGTGCAAACTCAATGAAAATAAACTGTTACCCTGCACAGAAAACACTTGTTCACTCTTCCAGTAGGGAGAACCTGTAATTTACCTGTTAACAGGAGATGATTTGCTTCATTTATCTTCCTAGCTGCAAGAAGAATTTGGCAATAATAAAGGAAGTTTTTTGAGCTAGGTTCAAGAGAGGAAAGAGCAGCATGGATCACAAGATACCTCACAAATTATTATTCCCATGCTTTTAATAGCTCTACTTGAACAAATGCAATATACCAGGAGAAAATAGTTTTTTCCAAGGAACACAAAATTGATACAATCCTCCGAAAATTCAGCAAGGATTTTCTTCTTGTGTCCTCTTTGAGGCTTTCTGGCTTCACTATTCTTTCACAGCTACTGGCTTGCCTGCAAAGGGAAACTGCAACACCTCTGCATCAAAAATAGGATCAGTTTCTGCTCTCTCTTCTTAAGCTACAAGAGCTGGCTAGGCACTTAAGAGGCAAAAACCACAGTTTTGACTTGGCTAGGAAAAGCAGGATCTATCCCCAAAGTCCAGACCTGAGCAAGGTCATCTCAAAATATCTGTAGGATAATGAGATTTTCAGGCTATGAATTCTTCTTAGGGAGCATTTGTTAGAGGCAGAAAACTTTACATTACAAATAACAGAGTTTTGCTGGGTTTTGTATAAATCAGTTTCCTGTCACACGTTTTCCTGTTTTTATTAGTATTTTTAAACTGCCAGGCGTGAAACTGGCAGATCCTAGTTTGCAATTTTTTATTTTTTTTTTTGGAGTGAAGTTTTTCCTGTCAGCTGACAGCTGATTTACAGTCATTGCCTTCATATATGTCACTGGGGTGAATAAACCAAAACAAATGATTCTTTACTACAGGAATTGAATTTCTTCCCAGCACCAACAGCTCTCCTTCCCCTTGAGTTTTTGGAGATGACTTCTAGTGATTGCAAACCTAATGCTGGCTTTGTGGCCCATTAGGATTGCATCAAATGTCACGCAGTCAAATCAATCAACAATATTGTTATCTTTCAGTATTTTCTGTTTGTTTAAGCAGATAAATGAAAACAGACAGAAGTCAATATATCAGTGATTTGGTTATACAAACAATTAAAAGATAATCTCAGGTATTTGGGATCCCCAAATAACATAATCTGGCAATATTATATAATCTGGAAATCCCCAAATAACATATTCGGTGGGGTCCAAATCTCTCAGGAGCTGCAAAGCACATGTCAAATGAATGGAGTTTATGGATCACCTTGTTTGATGCTTGAGACAATAAATGAAGGAATGCAGGAATATCTAAAAAATAGGCAGAAGTAGTGCTTCAGACCCAAGATTATGGAAAACATGAATCATGAAAACAATGTCTGTTTATTTGTCTGTTTTTAAAGAACACACTCTAAATGAGTAGAATAAAGCAGAGAAGATAGCATTGGAAGCTCTTAGCATGCTGGGAGATGTTGCTGTGGGTGGTGTGCTTTCAAGTGTGTTGAATGTTGTACATAAACTGATTGAGACCAGATGTAGTTTGTGCTTTTGATATGGTGCTACTGATTTGTTTTTCTCTACTGAGTCTAAATTAAATTCAGTGTTGATTTCCTAGATCTAAAGTATAAGATAGCAAGTCTTATAGGCAGCTTCTAGCAGTTACAAAGAATAGTGGTTTTGTGTTAGCATGAGAAAGACATTGACATACCTTCTCATTCATGTTGTGTTTTTTAAGGGTGAGAGCTTTCTTGGAAACCAATTTCAAGGCAGTTCCAACACTACTTCTATAAACTCTCATCTCATTTCTAAAATATTGTTTCTTATATTGAAAACTATTTTCTCCTAATAAAATCATTACTCTCCCATAGGTGTGTTTGAGGCACAAGTCTCAGAACAACTCACATGGAGTCCAGCTTCCTGCTAATGAGTTGATATTGAGCTGACTATGAGCTGGCAATGTATCAACTTCTCATCATTAAATCATTCCCAAAATGAACATTAATGAACTTCACCTACTTCAGCAACGCAAGGTAGCTCATACTGCCCCTGATTTCCAATTCACAGCAAAGTAAGTTGAATTCAGCCTACGCTGCTGACTTCACTGAATTGCTGCGAAATGAGCTACCGTAAAAACAATGAGGTTTTGCAGGTGTATATTGGACATTCTCAAACATATTAATTTGGCCATCCAATGTAATACAGCAGCTCCAGTGAACTTCCAAATGCAAATGGACAGTCCTAATGCTTTAAACTATTAATGCTTTAAACTGCTTTAAACTATTAACTTCATGTTGGAAGAAAGTACTCCTCTTAAAAGTCTTTTCAATGTAAAAGTTTTGTATTCTGTTAACTTTTTTCACTACAGCAGTGATAAACAAAGAAACAAAATGTAATTCAAATGTCCTTAGTTTTGTCATTTGCTTTTTTTTCTCAGTGGTATTTAAATAGGGTGTTTAAATATCAAAGCTTCATAACCCACATTTTTCTGTAGTAGCCTGGCACCACATCACACTTGCAGAATTGAGAAATTTATTTGCAAAGAAGCCTCTGAATGACAGGCTTGCCTTTATTCAATGAGGAGAGGTCTATGTAGACTAACACATACTGCTGGATAATTGTTCAGAAATGGTTATCAAAATCTCATGTCCACATGTTGAAATATGTCTCAGAAAAGAGTTACAAAATTGAGGGTCTCAAAGGCACATTTTACAGGTAAAGATTCAGAGGTCAGCCTGTTCAAAGAGAAGGTTAGGAAGATATTTGATTATAACTATATCCATGGAGATAAGAGGAACCTCAGATTAGTACATTAAAATATTGATATGCATGCAGCCAAAGATCAAACTGTGGTTGCAGTAAGAGCCAGTTAGGTCTTCATTTCTTATAAATTGTTGCCCAGGATCAGTTTATCACTGTAAACTGTCATTTCAGGAGACATTTAGCCATCCCTGCTCTGGTGGGCAGCAGCCTCTGGAAAGGGGTGGGTGAGCAGATGGGACAACAGTTGCTCCAGTGATCTTGTCTGAGCCTGATGTTGAATGCATGTTAACATCTTTGGATAATGAGATATGAAACACCAGGGAGCTGAAATTAGAAATATTCAAAAACAACATGAAATACTTGCTTTTGAGAAAGAAATAACTGTGTGAACAGTTTTCTGTGGGATCCAGTAGATTTCTCATTATAAGATGTGTTTAAAACAAAACCAGATGTCTACTAAAACCTAAACATACATAGGAGCTAGGGACTTTATGCAGACATCAGTGAACTGAATTCTGTTACTTGTTTTATTTAAGAAGTCATCATATGCCCTTCTGGCCTCTAAATACTTGAACTCAAGAGCCTTTGACAGAAGAGCAAAATTGCTATTCAAGGTATTGCCTTGCTACAGGAGCATTTGGTCAGAACTATCAAGTTAAAATGTGTTCTATTTGCTGGGGACAAAGAAGTTGTCATAGTCCTGTCCAAAAAGCATTTCAGACTTCAGAAATTGCTCCCAGCTTCTCTTCCCATATTTGGCTAATATAAACTTGAGCTACCTTTCCTCTCCTTCATGTTACAATCACCTTTATTTCCTCTGGTGTCTAATAGGAGAGAAAAAAATTAAGGCTGAGAACACGATACACCTGAGATTTGTGTCTGCAATGGAAAGATTTTTTTCTCTATATTCCAGTTCAGGGGGAAAAACAAAATCTGTGTTTGCTTTTGTTGTGACAGTTGGTTTGAATTTTTAAAGCATGTCAAACCATATTTAAACTTTACAGAAAGGGACTTGAAAAAGTTGGACAATTTAAGTTTAAAAGAAGAATGTTTCCTTTTTAAAAAAGCAAATACAATAAATGTGGCATAACAGAGATTTAAAGATACACTATACTCCTTGAGGAAGCAACATAGTCAACCAGATGGGCTGAATAAAGAGCTAAATATGCATGCACAGAAATACTCACACAGTGAATTTTCTTAATGACTGAGGACTACTAAGCACACTGTAACATTCAAATACCATACATATTTATTGTGTTTCCTAATTTAAGGACAAAAAACTATATTTAAATAGTTTCACACGTAATTGTGTAATTAACTGCAAAAAGCAACAGTGCTGATAATCCAGGATACCCATGTACCTTCTCAAATGCGTTTGCACTGCCCACACACCCAACAGCCATTTGCAGTAGCTGGCTACTCTCTCTGGCCTCCAAGTACTCTGTTTGTTATTTCCTTGCACCATTTTTGGAATAAAATTTATAAAAGAAACCTAGAAAAATTGTGTAGTTAATTTAACCAGCCAACTTGCACAAACAAAGGAAACACAGATACCTCTCCTCAAAAACCTATGGTGTATGTTTTCTTGAAAGGATGACAGCATATACTGAGATGCCCCTAACTGTTCAGTTTCCAAAACAGATTTGTACCTTTGTTCTGAAGATTAGACCTCTCCATTTTTTTTTTATTTGAGCACCAAAATTTTCTAGTCACTTTTCACTGCCTTGGCTCAAAAGCACCATAAAAGAAGCCACCTTGCTAGTTCAAATCAGGAAAGATTATTTTATTTAGCCCTGCTCCTGACACTGCAAATACAACTAAGTAGAAATCAGTACTCCAGTTTTAAAATGTCCTCTATAACTAAACTGTATTTATTTTAATTTGCTTTTCACAGAACCTCTTAGCACCAGGGGACTGCTAACGACATGACTCAAACCACGAAGCAGTGACGCACTGCAATCGCTTTTTCACATCTCTCTGCACACCCTGTCTCTTAGCATTTTAGCACTGAGTAAAAACAGAGGTGGCAAAATCCTGTGCCACAGAAGCGCAAACACGGATAGCAGTGCTCACCATGGACTACTGTACTTGCCCAGCTGCTAACACATGCTGTTGTGGCTGCCTGGACGCTGACCTTGGCTTGGGCTGAAGCTGAGGAGGTGAGTACATGGCAGCACGTTGATCCTTGGAGGCCAATATGTCCACGCAGTATCAATGTGACACAAGGCTGAGGCAGAAGGCAGGTGAGGACATCCAAAGGTGCACTTAGAGCTGCACTGCAGAGTACAGTGGTGTTTGTGACTGTCAAGAGCACTAGCAGCAAAGGGAGAGGACTCTTATCTGCCTTCTTTCTTCCTCACATATTCAGTAGAGGTAGAAAAATAACTCTTCTAGGATTTTTTACCAAAACAGACATATTCTTGTATCAACCAGGGAGGAGCTGAGCTGTATGGCAGCAATTTCTTCCTAAGCAAGATTTTTTTTTCATTATTAAATCAACTGTTTCGTGCTTCCTTCAAAACAGGAATATATAAAAAAATCCTCCCATGAAGAACATTTGCAAAGTTCCTTCCAATCTGTAAAAGCCTTGGGAATTTTCTCTAAGTTTCCACTGATGTCAGCAGCTTTAAAAATTAGTCCCTCTCAGTTGGTAGGCAGATTTAACAATTGAAGTTTCCCTATTTATACTCAGAATCAAATAAGAAGTTACCATTCCTCAGACCTTTGGGTTGAAAGACTCAATTAATCTCAGATTATTCATTTTTCCTTCAAACTTGGAGCCATCACAGTTTAGAGGTGTATATTTCCCTCCATGTGTAAAGGTCAGGTCCTCTCAAAGATGGTCTTTCTCTAGCAGCCGACTAAGGCAGTAGGATCAAGCCACCTAGGGTCTCTAATCATGGAAAAACCTAAAAATTGTAAGGCCAAGAGGTAATTCATTCACACAAGAAGCAACTTCTCTGAGAGAAAGAAATGTTACTTCTTTCTCACTTTCCTAGGACATAGTCTTGGATTAATTTTTATATTTACAGACTAAAGTATTAAGTATATCTTTCTTGTGGGGTTGCAATGGGTCATTTAAAATAAATTTAATCTCAAATTTTGTCTGTACTGCAATACTTCTTGTTCTCACTGTAGGAGATACTACAAATACCACAGTAAAGCTCAAATATCAGAGGGCACTAAAGTGCTGTTATTTAATGGCAGTCTCAAAATAAAGCTCATAAAACTGAAGTTATCTGCAGTACTAGTAGTACTCAGAAGTGAAAAACAATGAAATATTCAGGTTCCAGCAGTAAATCCACTAAAGTCAGTGGGGTAAGAGCTAGAATTAACTTGACCCTTGGAGAAAAAAAAGTTAGTGTGAAGGTTGGAAGTCGACAGGAGTTCAGGACAGGGATTTCCACTAGACAAGAAAAGCTGGAGAAGTTGTGGGCTTCCTGAATGGATCCCAGAAAGTATCAGCTGGGGTGCTGCAAAAGCTATTCTCAGCAAAAGGTTAATTTTGTGTTGCCTACAGGGTCAGAGGAAGTAGGACGAGAAGTTCTGGGGGGATTGCTAAGAGGAGTGGAAATCATAGCTCAAGTGGCAGAAGTGAAATGAGGGAAGGGGGAAAACCTCGAGTATGATCTGAATGTCATTTTCACCACCAGCAAAGAGCCAAAAGCAGATAAGAAGTTTCTTCAAAAAGTTGTAAGATTTCAAAGAAAGAAGTCCCAAGGGAATGACTTGTAGAGACAGTAGAGAGTTGTCAGTGTAAAGCCCAGCTTACCTGGTTTCTGCTTGCTTTTGCTACCACTTAAACCCAACTAAACTGCTCACAACTGAATAATCACTGTATTGCTGTTCTGGAGCGACCATGAAATGAAAAGGAATGAATTCTTGGCCAATCTGATCAAAGAACTACATTAAAATATGTATAAATCTGAGCTCCCATCTTTATGACTTATAATCGTGTCTTCCTAAACAACAATCTTCATCAGGCAGCATCACAGTTGCCCTTCTATATTTATAAATTATTTCGACTCTGGGAAAGGGCCTTCATCTTCATCTAACATTGCTGAAAATATCTTTAGAACTAGACTGGACAAATCAGCAATTAAAAATCATAAGAATTCAGTTTGCAAGGTAGCCCAGAAAGTCTCTGGTCCAACCATCTGCTCAAAGCAGGGTCAGACACAAGATTGAGACCAGAGCATTCTCAATCTGCACCTCAAAAACCTTCAAGGATGGAGACTGCACAACCTCTTTGGACAGCCTGCTCCATTGTTTGACTATGTGACAACTTGAACATCTAATTTCAACTAAAGTCTATTATCCCTTATTCATCCAGTACTAAATACTGGGCTAAATACTAAATACTAAATATTGAGGAACTTGGCTCCATCTTGTTGATAACCTCCCTGTGGTTACTAGAAAATGAAAGGTAAAGAGTATGTTTACATATACAAGGCATTATATGTTGATGTTTATTAGTAAGATAAATCCAAATCAATGAGTATGAAGTCTAAAAGATCATCAAGTTTTAAAAATCATAATCTGGATATGAGTTTCACAAATGCATTGTGCTGCAACATGTGATCAAGAACAAGGTACAAAATGCACTTTCACTTCTCTTGTTGTGTGTAATTAAGAACCTGATATAAATCTATGGTTTCCACAAGAAATTTCTTTGATATCATAGGCAAGGTGTATCATTCACATGGGAGTAAACCAGAAATACTCCTATTTAAAACTTGCTAAGTCACATGATTTCAGGCAAAAATGGCACAGCAGTTGATAGCAAACAAATTAGAGCAGTAAAAGATCTTCCCAAGAAAAAAAAAAAAAAATACTAGCTCAAAAAACTTGCTTCTTCATGGAGGTTTTATTTGTTTATTTTAGCTGGAATAATCTGCTCTTTCCTTTGTCCACATTCCTCTAATCAATCTATATGGTAACACTTTTCTGCTGGCAAAACAGGGAGACAGCTATGATGCCAGTACGCCTGAAGCGTGCCTCAGGCATACCCCTGCTAGTTTAAAACTTTTACCACCTTCATGACTAGCTCAGCAGTGTACTGATCCAAAAATCACAACTTATGGACTTGTGCCCTTGACAGAAAGAACTGTTTCAAAGCTTGAAATTCCCAAGCCTCGTCTTCAAGAGGAAGAAAAAAACAGAAAAGAAGAAAAAAAAAATTTAAAATTTAAATATATAGATATAGATATATAACACATTTTAAAAAATATATATTAAAAAATCTAAATGAAATTTGCTATATATTTTTGCAAGGAATTTAACGTCTTCCACACATTATTTTCAAACTAGATTCCTACTAAATGTTTCACA
This sequence comes from Pseudopodoces humilis, assembly GCF_049639895.1. Taxonomy (NCBI): domain Eukaryota; kingdom Metazoa; phylum Chordata; class Aves; order Passeriformes; family Paridae; genus Pseudopodoces; species Pseudopodoces humilis. The sequence continues at coordinate 38,649,541 of NC_142202.1, read as the reverse complement.
CAATTTGTCCCCTAAAATCCACTTTTCTTCACCGAAGAAGTCATTCAATGTCACCAAGAGGTTTGCATAACAAACACATAGCAAATCAGACCATGGGGCAACATTTAATAATCAGATCATATTTGACACGTGCAGAATATATCTAAGTCCAAGAACCATGAAATATTTTCAGCCATATAATTTATGCTGCAGCAGCAGAGAAGCAGAAAAGAATCAGATGGGTGCTGGCACCCAATTTTTTGTCAAGTGTACCTTAGGAATGTCTAAGTGAATCCAGTGGCATAGGCACCTTGGTTGATGGAGAACAAAAAGACAAGGCCCACCATTAAATGCCACTCTCATGATTGAAAGATGATTGTCTGGTGATCTTGTCTGTGACAAAATTGGAAACAAGGTAACTCCAAAGTTGGGAGGTCCAGGAAAAAAAAATATTGCCATCTCCATGTTGAAAGATGGTCATGAACACCTCCTTCCTCTCTAGGTAGTGTCCCACATGGCAATCCAGAGCAAATGGACCACACCTACCCTTCCTAGGTCTGAGTTAGCAGCCCAGAAGACACCACAGAGGATGGACTTCCCCTGTATGTAGAGAAACCCCAGGCACACTCTCTGCACTGCTAGGTGCATGTCAATCAAGCTTTGTGAGGGTAACATCACCTTGCACCTGCCAAAATGTGAATCCTCCCTCTTTTTTTACTGTTTGTTCCAGCAGCTGCCTCTCCATGGGTTTGGGCCTGAGGCTGGAGACAGCAGGAGGAAGACTTTCAATCCCCATCCCAATGCCCTCTATTTTACAAACTTTCTGGCCTTGAATTGACAGAGGGCATCACAGATGACTGTGCAAGTAGCCAAATGCAGTTGTCTCTAGCACTTGTTCAAAGAATAGACAAAGTAGGGGAACTAACTCAAAACTTCCAGATGGTACCTGATTTACAGGGTCCTGGCAAAGAAGTGCTGGTGCCAAGTGACTGCTAAAGAGTTTCCTAGAGCCTGCAAGAATTTACAGCACTTTTTATGCGAGACTTAATCACCCTCATGGACATTTTTTGTAAAAGGAGCACATTTAGGCCCAATCAATATGGAAAACTCTAAAGGAATAAATAAGACATCTCACTAACTCAAACCACTGATAACATGAAGCCTTTTAAGAACTTGGTAAGTAGGCAAGAACTTCCTCTATAAGTTTATTGTATATTCACTTCTACCACCTCATCTCCTACTCTCCTAGAAGTTTTTATGCTGACACCAGAGGCAAGAGGAAAAAATGTGTTACCATACCTAAGTTATTTCAAGGCACTCTTATTGCTTTAAGTAACTTAAGCCAATGGTTTAAATCAAAATTTTGTCATGCCTCCAAGCATCTTCAGGGTCCATGGAAGATGTTACAGGGTTTTCATTTCCACTGCAGTGTGGTAAATACTGCTACAATTACAGGCACCATTCCTGGCAGCCTCAGATGCACCGGCCTTGCCTGTCTGGACTGCCTTTGAACTTGCCTTTCTTCTAAACTCTTCCTTTATATGAAAATATGATCTAGGGGAAGGAAGCTTGTGCTGGCCTGCAGCTGCCCTACATGCAGTTAGAGCACAAGAAGCTGCCTCATTTTAATCTGGCTAGTTTGAGCAAAGGCTGCAGATTTTACCCTGCAACTTCTGTACTTTTTACACCTGGGACACTCTGGTGGAAGTCAGCTCAGCTCTCACCAAAGTCACCCCTCAGCTCTGCCATCCTCCAGTTACACCCAAAGTCTGCTGAGGTCTTGTGTAGGCATTAAAATTCCTTAAAAGTCATTTTGACAGAACACCACCATCTTTCCAGAAGCTTCCAGCTGAGGAACACACATCCACTCTCCAGACCATAACAGTTGAGGACAGGATGTGCAGGGAGGGGATTTTCTGTCTTCCCCAGCATCCTCCTCTGACCCATGAGAGAGATGGGTCTCCTCAGTTTCAGAGGGTCCTTACCAGGGTGGAAACAGACCTAAAATAACTAGAGAAATTTTCTTACAAAATATTAGATTGTATCCTTTGCTCAAGACTTTTTCATGGGCGGCTACAGCCTCCTCATTCCCCACAGGATAGTCCTGAGCACACCCTGTAAACACAGGACACCCAAAGAATAATGTCTGGCTCAGCAGCAGCCTGTCCCTGTCCTGTTCTGATCCTTTTTGTATCGCTGTGTGATCCTCAATATTTATCCACTTCCTCTTTTCATCCTTAATAAAATTGTTTTACTTGCACTTATCATCTACAAGCAATTTAAGAACCATTCAGTGTTCCAAGCACCCAGAATAACAAAAAAAAAAACAAACAGTAGGCTTGACATGCAAGAACAGATATATAGTGTCTGAAAGAAAGAAAGCACAGATCCACATACCAGCCCAGGAAATAAATTCCCTATCAGGGAGAATTTATTCCCACTTTTAGTTGGAATACACTAAATTATACCAGCTCAATGATAAAGTGATTAGTCCATCCTCTGCTACACCTCCCCATTTAGTCCATGTGGAACATAATTAATGTGCAGTTTACACTTCTCTTGAAAAAAATAATAAACAGCAGTAAAAGAAAAATCTACATTACACTGTCCAGCACCACATCACTTGGTCACCTACAGGATTCAATATTTTACTGCAAATCACCACCATTTATTTAGACTCTTTCCATGCATGAGACAATGCTTATACCCAAGCTGCTATGAAATAATTGTTCAGGTTGCAGGCATTTTGTCAAATTCTTTAATAATATTGAGAAATATCTGTACTTCAGTCATGCCACCATTACATTTGGCTAAAAATTTAGCAATGTTAAAAAATATCTAGCAATTCAGAATGTCAGAGATTATTTTATATATGTGCAAAGGTGTTATTGTTCATCAGCTCTCATCCCTTAACATTTGCTTCACTACTTTATTAATAAAAATGGACTTAGCATGTGCGGATCCCATTACAGCTCCTTATGCTCTCCCACTCATACTTTTCATATTTTCAAAAATTACAAAAATATCACATCTTCTTTTCAGTTTCAGATTCTTATAGTCACAGCATTTTTATCTATTTGAAAGAAGATTACAAATTCATGGACTAATTTCAGGACCATTGCGGAATATCTATTAGAGCAACTTACCACACACTGCAGTTTCAAACACTAATGATTCAGCATTGAACTCTTACAGTAAAAGCTTTAATAATCAAATCTAGGAAGCCTTATATATAATAGATCATCTATTTAATGTCAATTTGAAATCTAATTTGCATTAAAAGAACTATTGTTATAAAAAAAATTAATAATGATTAAAATAAATGTGTCTTAAAGTATAGCCTTAAAAGGGTAAACTTAAATTTGTCTTTCAAGTTCAGCCTTCCATTTCATTTTCATTTTTCAGACCTAGAATTGTATTAAAACTTAAAAGTCAAGTACACAGGCAGCCAGTTTGGATTTATTTGGAATTAATTTCTTTTGAGAAATATAGTGCTGTGCCTACTACCCCCCTGTTGGAAGGAGCAATCAATAGTCTGCAGAAGTCTCAGCTGCTGAGGCTTCAGTGCTCACCACTGAAAAATCTAGCTCATTAGCTCTTAGCTATATTTGCTGCTTAGCTATGAAGCCTCTGCAGAGCTAATGAGTAAAAAGCAGTCAAGACTTATTTTAGCCATAAAGTTAAAGATCTGACTGAATGCACACAAATAGATGTCATGCTGAGGAAGAAGACACTGTCATTACCCAGCCACTTTTCTGAGTGGAGCCCCACTATAAAATACATCTATCCATCTATTAATCTTCAAGTTTAAGAGTTTAGTTAAAAGTCTGAGCTTGTTTTTCTTTGTCTTCTGTTAAGGAAACAAACAGCTCATGTTTAAGGTTTAATGTTTGTAAACAAAAGAGAAGAAAATCACAAAAACACCCTAAAAACTAAGACACTTATTCCAGTTTTCCCAAACTCAGAACAACAAAATTTCTCATGCAACTCAGACTAAATATCAAGCAGCCTGAAATAGATCAACTAGAACTAATTTTTTTTGCCGTGTTAGTAACTGTACTTGCAAGTGCTTGTAGCACTTGAGAAGGCCAAGTAGAGGAACCAGACTGAAAAGCAGCAATGACCCCTTTTTAATTGCAGCAGCACTTGATTTGTCTCAATCATGAGGGTTATTTTGTGACCCACTGCTAACAGTGAGAAGAGGTGATGGTTTCCCTTGAGGAGGCTAACAGGCACAGAGCAGCTCCCTCTCACTGCTCTGCAGTAGTGTCTCTTCCAGTCTTCCCTTCCACAGAGGGAGCACCAAGAAGACAGCAGGACACAGTGTTCAATATGAACTGGTTGAAAGCTTCAGCAGTTTAGCACAGTAAATATTTTTTCTCCCGCTTCCCTTAGTGGCAGAAATCAATACAGTTGACTAATAGAAAGTCTCTCCTTCTTCAAATGTTCTAACGTAGGAATTTCAAAGAATTAACCTTCAAAATGTTTCTTCTTTGTGCTTTCTTTATTTTTACAAGAAACGAACACAGTTCGTGTCACTGTTCTTGTTTTTGTAAGTGATTGACAAGTGCTCCTTTTCTGCCTGCAGGCCAGGAGAAAATGTAATCTGCAGCTATTTTAAGACCATTAGTAAATGTTTGCAATTTAGAAGAGCAACTCCCAAAATAAATGCAGATATGCACATTCAAAAATAAGAGGCTTGAAAGGCCAAAAGCTCCCTCAAAGCTGATCAAAGTTACTTAAAGTGGGCAAGTCTCAAAACATATAGATTTTGACTTCTAAATGCTACTCCTCACACAAGTTACCAACCAAATACAAATCAAGTTCTGATTTTCTTAGAAAAAGGGTGTTTTTTTTCTCCAAACAGGCAGAGGGCTCAGTTTTATTTGCTTGCTTTTTGTAATTTCTGTTAGTGTAAAAAATCAGGGTGCTCTACATAATCCTTTTTGCTAAAATTAAAAGAAAAACTTCCCTGATTTGTGGTTGAAGTTAATGGGAATTGATAAATTACTTTATATCCCAATGGACATGAAATCTCCAAAGGTTTAGATTCCAATTGAACAAGAAATTACTTCTGCAACCCAGTCAGCAGTATCAAATATAACTGTGGGTTTTTTTAATCTTATCAGAATGTGACAAAAATCAGAAAATTCATAGCTTTCTGACTGCAAGTTGTGAATGCACAAGTCACAAGCATTGCATTTAGAGAATCGTAATTTATGAATGCTGCCTTTGCTTTCACAGTGCTAATTTAAAATTTAGGAATCCTTGGGATGCTGGCAAACAGCTCCCCAGTGCTGACAGCAGCAGCATCTGGAGGGCACAGAGGAACGGATAATGTCAAAAGACCTCCTTCAGCTAGACAAGCCCTATTTTCACACCTCCCCAGGCACACCTTGCTCTCAAAGGTACCCTGAGCTCTCAGACAGTTAGTTAATAGACCGTGCTAAGCACAAATCCACTAAACTTAGCTAAAGATAAGACTTTTCTCCTCTTTACGTCTCTCTATTTGGCAACTTCATCAACAAACACTTGTGAGCGGACATTTAGAGGAGCTTGTAGCTGGTGTGTTTGCTCTGCCCCAGGAGGCGGGGTGGAGGACCGCTGAGCTGGTGTTTGCTCCAGCACTGCTGTGCTCTGGCCCAAGCCCCAGTTTTAGCAGACTGATAAAAATGAGCTTTCATTAGAAAAAAACAGCTTCTGGGTAGCCCCTGAAAGAGCTCACAGAGAAACTGCCCTCTGCCCTGGAGACATTTGCCCTTCAAATACCTAGGCTGAGCGACGGGGGCTGTGACTGCTATCACACTTCATCTCCCCCAGCTATAAATAGCTAAGCCGCAGTGAGATGTGTCCTCAGCCAGCCAGGAGATTGCCCTGTCCCTGCTGGCTGGAGCCAGCGCTGCCATGCTCCAGGGCCTTCTCGCCTCCGGGCTGCATGGCACACCGCTGGCGGGCAAGGTGACACATGGCAGTGCTGACAAAAAGATTGAGCTGCACATCTTCGGCCAGTGCTCTGCCTCTCTCCCTCTCCCCTCACCCTTCTTCTGCCTGCCCCTCTCCACTGCAAGGTCTTGGTGCTGCCCACACATCCCTTGTGGCCCCACAGACGGAGCCCTACCCTGCCTGAGCCTCCCCCAGCACAGCCCGTAGCACGGCCTGGCTGCCATTCTCCTGGAGTGAGGCTTGCGTGGGGGAATGATTTAATTTAGGAATGTGGCACAGAGTTCGGATACTCATCCAGAGTTTAAGAAGCAAATGAACTTTTTATTCTGCCAAATTTGGAAAGATCTTGCAGTATTTATTCAGGAAATTCACCTCCAACATTTGGCTTTAAGGAGAGTTTTGGCTTAGGAGGCAAAAACACCCAAACACCTTAACCCTAAGATGAAAAAATTAATCTTTCTTTGAAATTCTCATGAGATTTCTGGTTGGTTTTGTCCAAAGTACAAAAAAAATTTCAATGTGCATTTACCCTTCTGCTTCCAGTCACAACCTGGAGCCTCAAATGTTAAGTGTCAATGAAAAATATCTGAGAAAAACTGAAGAGATGAAGAAGACAGAAAAAGATCTCAAGCACTGGGCAAACATGACAAAACCTCATTTTGTTCCTGGATTTTTAAAGTAGATAAGCATGCTCTCTCATCCTTCCGTAAGAAATGTGTGTGTTTAAATGTGTATGTTATATAAACAAGAAAACATGTGCAATGCCACGTGTGCAAAAAGTTCTCTTTTGACTATGTTAAGAGCCTGTTCAGTTTGAAATACCTACAGCCAGCAAGTGCTGTCAGTGATGTTCATCTACCTGTGCACAACGGAGAGGGTGCTGCTGCAGTGCACGTGCTCTTTGCTATGTGCGGAGGCTCGGCAGGAGAAAGCTGTCCACTTTCTCTCCAGCACTAACAAGCTCAACAGCCATCTAATTGTGTATGGTAGGAATGTAAATGCCTACTTCCCACTACAGCCAAGAGATACTGTTTTATTTCTGGCTCATCTAACTCTTCAGCCTGTTGTGTCCCTGAGGATAATTAGTCCTGAACTCAGGGAAACTATTTATCTTACACTGGGGATAGTCTATCAAATACTTCTTCACACAAAAACTCATTTAAAAGGATAAAAAACATTCCCTGAGGAACTGAATATATTTTCAGTCTTGTAGTCATTTCCAGCAGGTGACATATCTGAAATCACAGAGCCTCCCCTTGGTAACTAGGTGAGAGCAAATTAGCATCATTTTGAACTGGGGAAGCTGCACCACAGCAGCCTCCAAGGAGCAAGTTCTATTTATTGTAAGCAAATCTGGTTTGCTCAGTTTTGCCTCCCCAGAAATATTACACTGCAGTAATATACAGAGAAAGGTGTTTTACAGGGTAAGCCCCCATCATTGCTGGAAACAGGCATGGTTTTTATCTCCCCAGGAGAGGAAAAATAAACATGATAGTTTGCAGCTACCACAGGTAGTGGCTGCAAAGTAAACTCTCTCACCAGAAGTTCCCCCCAAGGCTCCCTTAAATATTCCATAACTAGATACATCCAAATGCATCTCCCAAAGGATCAAAGTACAATTTTCTTTCACTTGATGGAAGGCACTGAGCGGTTGCTAACAGTTTGCAGTAATAGTCCTTTTGCTTCCACTACTTGCAGAAAGAAATACTCTTTGAGGTTTTTCCTGATGCAGTGATTGTCCATGCCACCAGAGCTTTATTTTGGCCGCACATGCCCACAGTGTTTTTCTGGGACAACAAACATCTTGTTCAGACCCCATTAGAAGAGAGAGCTCAGTTCTCATAGCAGTTTGGCAAGTCTCTGATCAGGCAACTAGAGGTGTGCTGGTCCAGCAAAAAGGACTAGGGCTATAAAGAGGATGAACCCATCTAGAGGTAAGTTCTTGGTATAAACTACAGGCATGTCCTGATTTCTGTACTTGGAGAAATAAAGTACCTCTAACACATTTTAAAATTAAAGGGGTTAAAGGACGGGCACAGCTACATCTGCCTGGGTCTTCTCCTGCATGCAGACACAGCCCCTGCGCACTAAATTCTTCTTAATAAGAAAGTAGAGCAAAGCCCTTCATGGATACTGGTGGAAGACTGTGTCCTCTGGAGTGTACAGAAGCACTTGCTCCTTACAAATAACAAAAGGTAAATCTGAAAGCCTTGCATGGTTTTCAGCACTTACTAAGGAAAAACCCCTAATTAAGGACTGAATAATGGTACAGAGCTAAGACATGTTCCTACCAATCCATCAGGCTAACTGCCCATGATATGCTGTCTGGATAATAAATGTCACTTAGTGCTCATTAACATGTCCTTTATTAAAACCTATGTAGAGAGGGCAGAAATAAAAATTATGCAAAATAGTGCATAAAGCTGACACCACCCTGGACCCCATGGTGCAGGTAGGTGACATGCTGGCTCCATGGGAGTTTGCCCTTGCTTTCCTGTGGACACAGGAATTTCCACTCTTAAACAGCAAATCAAGTGGAAGATCCCATTTCCAGCCTGTTAAGTTGTGACCAGCTGGAGAGCATGGTGGTTTTAGTATTTATGTTGATCTAATATAGACAGATATGCACACACAATACCTCTAGTTTTCCTATACTAAACTCCCATTGATCTCCATGGAAAATATTCCAAAATATGTATTCTTTATTGGCAAAGCTCTTGCCCTCCCTCTGATCTCAGGAACTAATCCCTACTGCTCCCTGTTGGCTGTTTGTGAATTCATGGATTAAGGAGGTCATTAAAAAATGCAGATTGGGAAAAAAAAGCAAGCAAACAAACAAAACACAGAGAAATTAGAAAAAGGCTGACTAAATTGTTTACATGACATTTTTTCACCTTAGGCAAGGTGAGAAATTGTCTCCCTCTGTGTATGCATAGCAAGGAGCAGATGCTTCTTTTGAAAGGGACTGCCACCCTGCCACCATGAGCAAAACCTGAGTCCTAGTTTGGTTTTGTTTCCATCTTCATAATGATAAAATTTTCATTGGTATCCATGCTCATTAAGGGCTGGATAAGGAGATGGGACCAGGATGTCCTCTTTGCAACACATTGCTGTTGATTGGCCTTTCAGAAATCTCCACAAACTCAGAACCACTCTGGATGAGGGGAAAGACAAATTTCAGGTGGAACTGTGGGGAAGAACAGAAACATTTTCTAAATAGCTTTGCCACTGGAGAGACCCTAACACAAAACCCAAATCTTAGGTACCTCGACACCTTAGAAGATGTAAGCTTATAACGTCTCTGTCCCTTAATTTCACTATTTTTCCTGTATTGTAAAAGGCCCTTCCCTCCCAAATCCACAATGACAGGGCTTCATTAACTGAGGTCTGGTGAAGAGCTTTAATGAAGACAAATGTGTTAAGTTGGCAATTATTACACTTACAAGCATGTTAAGCTATTAACAACAAAGACAGGAGCTAGGAAGATCTGGCATAAGCATGTTGAACTTACCGTGCTTTCCAGACCAAAGTGAAGCAGACACACTCAACAAGGCATGTCTCCATAACAGCAAGAATAAGCTTGCATTAAATGTCATATTTATCTAAACTTCACCATGAACTTAATCATAGTGAGGGAGAAACAGGCCCACAAGAAAACATCAAAGGCTTGAACAATTACAATATATTAGACTCCTTAAGATTATTGAAACCTCCGACGCTAAAGTTTTTCTACATTTCATTTAATTCTCTTTAACCTCCAGGGAATGTGAGATCAGGAAAACGAAAGGATGAAGCATCTGCCTTCTGCAGCCTTCTGCAGCATGCACATGAATACAAGGATAAATATTGTCAGATGCGTTTGACAGCTGTAAAAGTGACAGATTCTTTCCAGTCAACTCCTAGGTAAGGAAAAGAAGACAGCTGCCCCTGGGTCACAGTCAAAGAAGAAGTGATGTTTTCAGAAATTCCCCTCGGCTGAATTTCAGCAAATATCGCTTCCATGTGTGAGGTGAGTTTTTCCATTTTCCAACAGAAATTGAAAGCAAAGCAAATGGATAGGACTTCTTAAAACAAAATGTGTGGGCACAGGCATTAACATCCTGCTTTTGAAACTGGGCAGATGAGGAACAGATAGGGGCTTGGATTGGGTTTTGCAGAAATGAGGTGTGTGTTTGGAGGTTGTCAAAGGTATGAATCATGGCTTCAGCTGGTTAGGAGGGAGTAAAGAGTGGTAAATTTTGCATATTTTGGTTTAAAATACTCCAGAGTGCTCATCTGAGGCTCTACATAATCTAAGACCATCCGTTTCCTGGAGACAGGTTGTATATAGTTACATTAAAAATTACATAGCACACTAAGTGCCTGAGAACTTCCTTTTCAACATATACATAATACTCATCTCTCTGCTAAAATCTTGATACTGACCTATCCTGACCCATGTACATGCATTTTATGAAACATCTGTCACTTGCTTTATATCACAGCAATTTTTAAATTTCTTACCACAGTTCCTCCATGCTCATGTCATTACCAGCAATAAAGACTTTGCAAAGATGAGCAAGGTGAAAGCTCTGCTGATTGCACACAAAGAATTTGTAATATATTAAATAATTGTTTTAATGGCAAACAAATGCATTACAGTATCTTTGAGTGCATGTGCCTAAAGAAAAGTACATTCAAGGAAAAGCTGTTGAATAAGAAAATTATACTTTTCACGCTTTTTTTTTAACTTAATTAAGGCTAACAGTTTTTCTTCAGTTTTCACAAGAAGAATATATTTTTAATTACTGTATGTGACCTTTTTTATATTTTATCCTGAGTATGAAAGAGCCTGAGTAAGAAATATCTGGATCAATAGAAGTAATTTAAAGAAACCTGAATAAATATATGCTCATCTGAAAGAGAAAGAACATTAAATTTGCAGTCAAACTTCAGCAGTTCTTGAAAGTACAATCTCATATGGATGGTCCACAGCACTCCAGAGGCCTGAGGAGATGGACCTGCACTTGCATGAAGAGCAGAACTCTGCCCTCTAATTGGCAGCATGGAGAGTCACACACATACAATTTTCCTGAAAGTTTTTTTCTCTCTTGTAATACCCCTACCCATAAATTAAGTTAGAGCTTCTCATGGTTCTGGGGAGCCAAAGCTAGGGCACGTAGAAATTCAAATATTTGTACACCACAAAACCTTCTCTACTACAGGAATTTCCACCAGCTTTTCTTCTGAGTTTTCCTTCTCCCTGCCTAATCTGTACTCACTGAAACGCAAATAAATAAACAAATGGATCAATAAGCAAACAAGCAAGATTGTTCAGCCACTTAGTAAGGTTTGGTGAGGATTCCAAGAGCAGCTGCTGAGATAAGGTTGCATTTAACAAAAGCAGGAGAACAAGAATTTTAAAATCTCCAAGTATCTTGGTTCAACCAAACACACAAATGCCAAGTAGGTTATCAGAAGTGTAACTCACTCTCCAGTCACAGCACACTCTTCCTCCTCCTTTCATTCTGCACCGAAGGGTCGGAATTACTGGGCTTCAAGTACTGAAAGTTTAAGATAAAAGTGAAAAACATTTCTTAGGTGACTATTGTGAAAATATATTATTCTACTGAAGAACAGCACATTTTAATTATAAATAATATTAAAACAGAGCTGGGTGAACATTACCCACCATGAGCAGAAAATACAGAACTGCTGAATGACAACTGCATAAACAATGTATAAGGATCCAGGGTGAATTGCAGCCAAAAAAATCATCTGCTTTAAAGAATTAATCCTTTAAAAAAAAAATCATTTAGCATCTTTAATAAGAATAATGCAGTTTTCATGGCATGATGGAGCAGAGTGAGAGTGCAGAAGGACATGACCACACCGAGCCAGGCAATCTTCATTTTTTTAGGCACTGCAGAATTTCTCAAATTGAGTCATTAGACAAATTAACTCTTTGTAATCAATATTGCACAGTGAATTTATGCTTTTTTTGCCTATTTAAAATTTAGTTAGAATTTCATTTGAGAAAAGAAAATAGTGCTTCTATCTGTCACGGTCAACTTGTTAGTCTTATCTAGGTCTTTAATTGTAACTTTGTAATCTATAAATGATAAAGGCTGAGTCATGTAATCCATTTGGAAGCATAAATGTAACTCAAAACACAAAGAAAAAAAAAAAAAAGCTATTTCCCAGATCATACTAGAGAAATCTCATTAAATAGAAGTTAAAAATACGTTATCCTAGATCAGAAACTATTTAATTAAAGACAAACATGTCTACAGTTTTCTGCTGTACTGTGAAGTATTGCTGAAGACATAGACCCTCTTTAAGTGACATCTGTATATACACACATGCATGTTTATATCAGACAGCATTAAGGAATACTTTAATAAGTATTTAAATTAAAGAAGGCTGATCCATGCTATGTTAGCTTACACAGCAGAAGTGTCACAGAGGCCTTTCAGGCTACACTGCCTACCCATGTGCAATGCCAGCCAAGGTATCCAGTGCCTGCATCACCTGAATATTTTAACACCTTAAAACAAGATGTAACTGCTCTAGTATGTGTCCACAAAGCAACAGAATGGGGAACCTCTAACCATCGTTAGGAGTGTGGAAATCCCTTCCCCTGTGACTGTCTCCCTCAACCGCTTCCTCCTGGTCCTCACTCTCCTGCAGCCCCTGACTCAGTGTTGCTGGCCCAGCTGATTTTGTGAGGCCATGTGCCAATGCAACACATATCATCAGTACTGTGCCAGATTGACAGCAGAACACAAGTAAACTGACTTTAGCCTTAGTAATCCCAAGGTTGCACTGGCTGGCACCCACACAATTTGTGGAGAAAGACACTCAATGCAATACTCGCATTAAGATCAATGCTTGTAAAACAGTGCTCTCACACACGCAAGAATGGGTCTTGAAAGGCTGTTGTGACCCACAGCTGCACATAGATGTGAGCAAATTTTGTATCAAAGCAACTAGACATGAGACCACAAGGCTCATTGATAGCTTGTCACCATAATTAATTTAAAAAATTAAAATAAAACCCCTAGGTTGCTTTCAGAATTATCAAACAATTCACAGTACACAAATACCTTGAATATCTATAACAAGATCTGGGCTGCCATGAGTTTAACACGTAAAACTCACCTTCCAGAAAAACTGAACTCCATGGGAAATAATGTTCCCTAAAATATCCTCAAGCTTTAAATAACTTACTTGTTGGGAAAGGCTTCAACCGCATTCTGTACCAAGGACAGAAGGGATCATGATTCTGACTGAATAATAATCTCGACTCTGAAGAAAAGGTCCATGGCTGGTAATGCAGTACACCTCCTCTCCTTGCCATACCTACAAGCAAGTTGCAATTCTGCTGAATTAAAAGGTTTTTTACAATTATCACATAGTCCATACATGTGGAAATGTGGCAATTGAGGTGCACTAGCAGAGGGAGGTATAAATAGAGTGGAATGTTTGGAATGATATGTCAATATTCCCAATTAGACTGAATCTGAAAATCCAACATGATGGGTTTAGAGAAGCTGAGATTTTTTTATTTTTAGTGAGTAAATCTTGTTATTGGGATTCAGGTGACTGATGCTAATCCTAGCTCTGACGCTGCTTCAAAATGGGAGCTTGGGCAAGTCACTTAACTAATTTTATTTTGCATCAGCAATGACAAGAACTTCTCCTTTCAGCAGAGCACTTAATGATGCCCCCAAAGAAACACACCAATGTTTTTACTCATTTGATTTAATTCTGTGGTGTAGACTGTGATACAATGGAAGGCCAAAGGGATTTGCCAAAGTTGCCTTTATGGATCAGAGGTAGCTCTATGGGAAGAGGACAAGCAGTTTCAGAAAAGGTCTGTTCTAGGTGGCCTCACAAGGGTATTAGTCACAGTAATGACTCAGAAAAGGTAACTCTGATTAAAGCTATTGGCAGCCAAACAAAATATGAGTAAGGCCAGTTTCTGAGCACTTTACCATATAGCATTGCTAATGGCTTCTATTTTATATTAAAAGTTGCTACTCAGAGGGAAGTGATACATTGTAGGCCACGTCAGAAAATTTTTTTAGTGACTAGCAACCCAGCAGCAATGTTATGTTACATACAAATCATCTGATGTAGTTTTAACCATCTTTTCTAATGGCTGAGATAGCTCTCCAGACATCAAACTAATAAAATTGACATGGTGTAATCTGACAAACCTAAGCAATTGACAGGCTTGCAGAATACAACTGTTGATGAGATGGTTTTAATTCAAGGTAATCCAGCTGCTGTCTCTGCCAGTTCAGTCTCAATATCTGTAGAAAATCATGAAACTTGTAACCTGTATGCTCCAGGCAGCCCTATCTAAGCCCAAATACCTCCTCTACCTCCATTCTCCCTCCCTGTTACCCATGCACCAGATCTATGATATTCCTGGCAATAATCAAAATAAACAAACTGAACAAATAAACAATTAATCATAAAGAGCAGCACATAGATGGATCTCATTAATGCTCCTTCAATGACTGGCAGGTTTATCCACTTAGCTGAATAAGGTTTATCAGGTGCCTCTCAAAGAGACATTTCAATCTCTTGGCCAGATCTTCCTCATCTCTGCCCTGCCCTCTTTGAAGGAGAGGGAGGAGGATGGGAAGAGAGTGCTGTAGGAGTAACAAGAAAAAAATGGCAAGACAGTACTAGCACGTGAAATTTCCAGGTTTTCTTTTAATCCTTGGCATTAGGTTGCGGGCTCCATGCTCGTGAAGGAATAAGATCATGTCTTTCTGATGATGTCCTGGCAATGGACAGTAAAAACAGGTCCCCACTTAATTTCTTCAGATATGTCAGAAACTCCAAATATCATTCTACTGGGAGGCTCTGCTGACATCTGGGAGCTGCAGGAGCAGGGAGAAGTAGTACCAAAGTGACTCATCAGCTGCCCAGGGAGACCTGCATCGTACAGTAGTAGCAAGGAGTGCCAAGTACAGCGTGTGTTCCACAGCAAGCACGGAGCAGTTACTGATGAAAGCTGGTCAGACAGAGGTGAAAACCACTGACTGCCAAAACCAGCTTACCTCATTTAAAGGAGATGTGATTAAACCTTTTTAGTGCCTTGCTTTTATAAGCTGCAAAGTGTGTCAGACACTGGTGGGCTGGGCAGATTTGACCAGTGCAGGAAAGAAGAAATGATAGGTGCGCCAACACCATTGCTAATAAAAATAATAATAATAAAAATGCTGTTTCAACACATTTCTAAGGCCACTGTGCATGAAGCAAAAAAATTACAAACCTATTGAATTATTGTGCAGGGTGCAATATGTTGGTACTCATCAGTGAACTCCAGCTCTAATGGTATATTGGACCCATGTCCAGGACATGCAAGAGCTGTGATTATAGTGCATTCCAGACAGGCTGGACCACAAAAAATGTCAGGGCACATTGGAGGATTATCCCTAAAAGGTCCAGTCCAAGACACCAGTCCAAAGACATCAAGTTCAGTGCTCTTAACTATCAGCCGGGTCCCTGTGCAGAGATGGAACAAACTTGGCTGAAATGTGAGCTGTAACTTCACGACTGAAGACACGGCCAAAGAGACACAAGTCCCAGGCACAGGTAGTTGTAAGACAAACAAGTTACTGGACATTATTTGAAATCATGCCTCATGGGAGAAAAACAATACATTTTATCCTGTAGCACTGACCAGGTGCAAGCAATATAAGGTACAGGGAGATGTCAAGGCCTCTGGTATTTTTTAAGTGCTTTTAGTAATAAAGTGACTGTGTCCAGACAGATCCCTGCAACACCTGTCTTCTGCATTGCATCATCCCCAGGGGTCCCGTTGAAGTCAGAGGTCCCCCAGTTGAGATGTGAGACAGCTGCTCACCCTGGTGTGGGCCCTTGATCCACACAAAGGCATCAGTGTGGGGGGTAAGTGCAAAATGCTGCCCTTAGCTGGGAGAACATGGGAGGCACTGGCTGGGAGGGTACAATGCACAAAGGGATGGGCAAACAGGAGAAAGAGCCCTCGGGCACAACTCAGGCACAGGATGGGGTTCTGCAGTGGCTGTGCTAGTAGGATGTGAGAAATGGTCCATCTCCTCCCTGCAGCACTGCCCCAGGCTTGCTGTCCTCCCCAAAGAAACAGCTGGCTCCACTTTCATGCCTCAATAAAGACAGGTGCCGAAACAAGGGAATTGAAATGTCGTAAGGTGAACAGAGGTCTAGAAACAATGGCCTGTAAGAAGAAAGATGAGCATGGGGGTTGTTTGTCATAGGGAATAGATGACCTAGGAAGGACATGATAATGCTTTTCTAAAGGCTGCTTCTAAGAACCAGCAAATAAACATTTTTTAGCTCTGGAGAGGGTGGGATAAGAAATAATAAGCTTAGGCTGCCAAAAGAGAGACTTAGTTTAGACATAGGAAAACTTTCTGGTGATAACAATAGTTAAGCACTAGGATAGGTGCAAGGCTGCAAGCTCTCTGTCCTAGAAGAAAATTTAAATCTAGCTTGGACAAACAATGGCATAGAAATCCTATCTCAGAAAGAGGATATGAGCCAAATGATATTAACAGGCCCTTTCCAGATCTACTTTTCCCCTATTCTGTTTCCTAAACATGGAATCTAGCTGTAACGCTCTGGAGCAGCCTAAATACATCATGGTTTAGATGTTTCCTGAATGAGTCCTCTGAAAAGAAAACAACTACAACACTGTAAATATCTTAATGCTGCAAGCTCCTATGGCTTTGTCTTCAGTTCTACTGTACTTGACACATTTCTTAAAACTCTGGCTCCTGGAATCAAGCACATTCATGAAAGCCAAGTTTAAATAAGCAAAACACTGTCTAAATATCTGTTGCAGGAAAAAAAAAGCAAAAAAAAAAAACCAATTAAAGCATGACAGAGAAGTACTTCCAGGAACTATAAATCCACAAGTGAAATACATTATTTAGCTTAAAAATCAAAAATCAGTTGATAAAAAGAAATCTTATGATTGGGATTGACTCCATCATTAGTGCTCATTAAAACTTAATGTTTTTAATGGCCATCCTCTAAGTCAAGTCTAGGCATGAAGTTAGCACAAAAGGAAATTCTGTTGCATAAGGAAATATCTGGAAACCAAATGGCCCTCCCAGAGAGTGACACTAAGGATATAGGTACCTCCTTCTCAGTCCAAAACTGGGAAGTACCCAAAGAAACCTGCTGGTGACTAAAACAAAAAAACAAAAAAAAAATCAAAACAAAAAAGATCTTCTGTTGTCACAAAAATGCAACTAAGAAAGTGAAACACCTTGACACATGATACTGGGCATTCTTCATCTGTGTGTGTGGTAATGCTGTGAGCATGCCTATGTATGTGAGACTCCAGCACAAGGTATCTCTGAGCCACAAATTCTTGGTGACTGTGAAAATTTTGGGGAGAAAATATTACCCTGTGTTTCCCTTTCTATCATGGTAGTCCCCAGGCAGCTCTTATGGGTCACTGTAAAAGACAATATACCAGGTTATACTTTAAATCTGACCACAGAAAGATGGTCTTGTGTTCTTTTACTTTTTTGTTGTGGTCCTGATGAGCTGCAGCACACAGGCAGAGCTGCATGAGAAAATTTTACATCCATTCTCTGAATAGCAGACTGCCTTTTCCAAGGCTGTCAATCACACGCTGGCAATAAATTCTCAAAATAAAAACTTTTAATATAAATAAAGCGCACAAATAAAACTGATAGTGGAGCATTAGTTGAGTGCAGGAATGTAATGATACTTATCATAAAAATCGGTGCAGTGTGAGTTTTCATCTGACCTGTCATCACTCTGCAATCTTTTTCATTATCATAAATCAAAAAGCATTGTTTGGTTTAAATCACTTGCTGCTTAAAGATGAATCACCTTCGATTTCCTGAGCTTTGCTTACGGCAAAAAGGGAAAAAAAAGCTTTCAAAACTGTACAACAGTAAAAATTTCTGGTCTCACTTTGCATACCAAAAAAAAAAAAAAAAAACCCTGAGAGAGCTCTAAAACTTAATCTAGCAAGCAACATAAAATGAAACAGAACTGCAATTTAGGAAAAAAACCATTTCTCCGTCTGCAGAGCTGTTAACCTACAGTTTGGTCCAGAGAGTTCAAATACAGCAGTCTGTGAAGAGGGACCCCAGGCAATAATAGCTTGAAGATCAGCCCTCAAACATTTAATCTAGCTACAGGTGCATATTTAAGCTTCTCTGTAACATCTGTCCCTGTGGCTAAGAAACCACTGAGCATCCTACACTGGATTGTGCAGACACCAGCTCCGTGGCTTGGATAGTATCCTGTGTACTGATGGCTGACTTGCAAATCACCCAAGCCACCTCAGTAGGTTTGGCCAGCAACCTCTTCTCCTTCTGAGAAGCAGAGTCCTCCTCTTCCTTCATCCCACCACCTTGGCATTACATCCCAAGCCCAGAAGCCCAGTTTGATTCCTGCCACTTTTTCCAAAGTCAGAAAGAATAGGGTCGTTTAAAAAGTCAGCTGACTAAACTGATAAACCCAATGGGCTGGAACAGCAAAACTGATCACAGCTTGGTGCAAGTCATCCCCAGAGGGACAACACAGAAGAAATATGCAGCATACAGTCATATCTAGGTTTGTTCTGTGAAGAAAACCCTCACAAGAAAAGAAACAAGCAAAAATAAAACAGGCCTCATTTTTTATGTCTCCCATTAGCTAGAACCCTCATGGCAATTCCCATCAATTCTGGATGTCTGGATACTAGCCAAGGAGCACTCAGCTTCCATATGCTTGGAAAAAAGAGCAATAGCAACAATGCAATGCTGTTGTCAGGCAAGGCAGGTAAATCACTGCATAATTCTTCATGAAACCAATTTTCTGAAAATTTCACCCTACTTTGGGAAACTGAAATTAGCCAAGTTTGGTAATAAGCCCCGTAAGTCACACAAGAAATACTAAATCTCAAAACCTGCCTGATGGGGCTGGCTATTTTTGTCTACTCAGCCATATTTTTTGACCCTTCCTTATGCCCATGAAGTGGAAATGGTTTCCTGCACAGAGAGTAGTTATTTGTTGTCCTTGGGAGGCAGTATAAGCTTAAGAGGGAGTAAGGTAGAGGCAGAGGAAGAAGGGTGGGGGCTGGACTCAGATGCATCTGTGTTTGAACTTCAGTTGTGTTGCTATTTGTCTTTTGGGAAAGGCAGTTCACCTCAGCCTCACGTTCCTGTCTCTGTGTAAAACAGAGACCTTTTACACAACTGTGGGGAAAGTGTGCAATTTGTTAAACACATGAAGTAGCAAAAGAGCAATCATCTTGCTAATTTTTTAAGTCCATGAGTTACTATCCAGTCTAACTAGGTTCCCTCCATAGCTCAGGGACAGAGAGAGCTTGGATAAATCACCTCTGTTTTCTCCACTGACGGTGGAAGGAGGCCAGACATCTGGCCACATTTAGGCAAAATTAATCCCATTTTCATGTCCAGAGTCATAGTAAAGGCCAGAAAACTTCTGTTGCTGGCACATCCTAGCCTCCTCTATTAGAAAGCTGAAGGATGTGTTCACGGTGAGCAGGCTTCTGAATTTTTTCTTTCCAGAAAATAAATTCACAATTTCAGAAGCTCTTTTTTTCTTTTCTTAGCACTTGATAATTTACTTGAGACATTAGGATAACATCACTCACTGGCTTTGATCTATCACTGCTACTAGGTTGCCAGCTTGCTGCCTTCTGGCAGCACATTAGCCCCTACGTAGTACACAGGTAGGTTTTTTGATATGTGAGCATCCACTGCCTCAAATTTAGAAGATAAATAAATAAGATTGTGGTAACCTGCCCATATGTTTCAATGGATATTCCTGACACTGAATAGACAACCAACACAGACCTCACCCTTCACAATCTTTAACCAAAAGTTAGGTGTGTCTTTTGGAAGAGGAATGCAGGGTAGAGAAAGAGTGCAATAGACTGGACAAGCACAGAGTCTCTCTTTGAGGTAACAGACCTCTAAAATCCTATCATCTACAGAAATACTGCAGAACACCCTCAAATTTAATATAAGCTGAACAGACATCAAAGACTGGCTTGTGGTCATTACTGCCTGACATTGAATTCACATGTGAGTCACAAGGAACTTACACTGAGTTTTGAGGTCTGACCCATGCAGTCACAGGATTGTGTTCTTTGCTTTACTCTTGGGTGGAATTTTTTTCCTCAAAGCTGAAACTTTTCTTCATCATTCAGCATGATAGCTGGTACTTCAAATACCAACTACTGGTGATTCTGTGGAGCCCTTTGCCCTCAAAACCCCTTGACTGCACTAAAATTTTCTAATGTGCTATATTGCTTCCATTAACAGTAATAAACAAGCATTTCCATCGCAATTTCCATAATCAAACTTTTCCACTCAAGATGTCCTCTGGAACTACCAGCTGACATTGCAGGGAGGAAACCAAGGCAAAAGAATTATGCAAAATGCTCAAAATCACAAAGTGAGTCAGACTCCAAGGCAAAAAGAAAAAAGGGGGGGCAGGGGGGAAGAAGGAGGGGAAAACAACCCCTTTAGTTCTCCTATCTGTGCTTCTGCCCCAAGGCAATCCCTGTCTTTCACAGCTAGAGACCAATTCAGATACCATTTACACACAGATAATTCCACTGACACTTTCAGAGTTAGCCTTGATTTACGGCACCATCTGTGAGATCAGCATGCGGCACAAGATACTCTTATGACTGGAAAATATTTTACTGACAAGGAGAAAATATATATGTATTCCTCCCTGCTCTCTGTTGCTAATATTTGATGGCTACCTTTCTTGGAATGCTTTCAGCCAAACTTTGATTGAACCATGATTTTTTTCACATTTAAATAGTCTTTTTAATTGGGTTAGGTGTGATACATCTTCCTGGTCATGCAGCTCCTTTAGCATGCACTATGACCTTGTCAAGACTTCTCCTAGTGCTTCTCTTTTCCATTTGATTGTTTTCTGCTTCTTGGTAATATAGCCAATATCTAGATTTTGTCATTTGCATTTTATGTCCCATCTTCTCAGCAATAATAACAACCTGCCTGTGGGGAAAATAAAACAAACAAAACAAAAAACAACTGAAAACAAAACCCTGTATCATCTACCTACTCATTTGATTACAGGAAAGTCACCTGGAGAACTTTAACAAAGCATTAATATCTCACAAAATCATCAAGCACTGCTCCTCTCTGGAAGATACATATGAACATCACTTCCTGGCATCCGTGTTCATGCCGATATAATGAATTGAGACTGAAATAAATTGTTTTCAAACATACAAATAAAAATGAGTGGTTTATACATAGAGTATTTTAAGTAGTTCTCCACCTCTATCCTGCCTTTCTTGAGGTATACTTGCAAGTCTTTGAAAGAAAGACTAACTTATTAACAAGTGTGAAATGAAACATTAAATCACTCCAGTGACCTTGTGAAAGATTTGGTAACACAGGGTAGCCTACTCACTAATTCACAGTTTAAATGAATTCCCCATATAACCAGTTGCCAAAACATCTGAGCTATTGACATTTCCTCTCCACTTTGGCACAGGTGCCTGACTGGGATGTCCTCATCTCTCTTCCTATGTTGCACATTCTAATATGTATAGAGAAAAAACCCGACTTGCTCTGTTCTAAGCAAAAAAAATGTCTTTCCTCCCTCTGCTCTTCAGAGAGAAAAGGAAGTAAAATATTAACAGCTTCACTCATGCTTTCCCCTCAGATTCTGAGGTAACTTTGCAATGAAGATAAACTTCTGCATCATGCTCAGGCTGCTACCCAGGGCCCAGCCATGAGAGGATCAGGCTTATTTGCTCCTCTGAGGACTGTGCAGCGACAGCAGTTGTGTTGGGGCTGCTTGTGCTGCCAACAGAGTCAGCACAGGTGTTGTCACAGCGACCAAAACATCTGGGTCTGAGACCCAAAGCATCTGTGTTGTCTCTCTGGTTACTGACATCAGTATCTGAGTTAAATTAAAAATACATGGCCATGGGTATTTGTAGGTACAACACGTGTAATTTGTCCTCATGAGCATGTAGCATATGAAGCATTTGAAAAATACTAATTCTCATTTCAGATCTTCAAGGAAAAGGACAATGCTCAAAAATAATTACTTTGAATATAGTTTTAGGGCAGTTGTTTAGATTTCTGTGCTGTTGAATTGGTAGTGATTTTCTAAAAAGCGCAAGACATCATACTATGCTAAGGCAGCCATTTTTAGAAGAATATTCAGTTGCATTTTACATTGCACCTCCTCCTATCTTGAAAAAAGCTGCTGTGGATTGGAAAACAAAATTTTTCTGTCTGTTCAGGCAATTTATTAGTTCTTGGTATTACCCAGATTTTTTACTAACTGGAATTATCATCAGCGATATAGCTGGTGTATAAGAAAAGATTGAACAGCATTGGACTCCTTAGCTTGAAAAAGGAGATATGTGATTGAGAAAAATCATGCAGAATGTCTAGAATCATTATCAGAAGTGCTTCTAAAAACTCAGCAGGGAATATTACTCACTAATCTTTGCAATGCAAAAGGTGGGAGTTGTCATAGAAATCATCAGGCTGCAAGATAATAAGAAGCAGAAGAAGTACATTTTCACACAAGAACAAGTTAAACTGTGAAATTCATTGCCAATGGATAGTACAAAGACCAAAAGCACAAGCAGATACAGGTGCTAATTATAAAAATTCATAGGAAAGAGACAGAAATTGAGGCTAAATGCAAAGATGTGGGCCTAACCTAAAGTTCAGGAAATTCATAAGCTTATCCTTACAGGGGTATCCTGGAGGAAGGACAGGTACAGCCACTGAGCAGACATCTACCTACATCTGCTACCAATGTATGCATCCTTCTCACTAGACACAGATGATGTGAACTATTTGGGGTGAGAGACAGATAGCAAAAGAAAAGCAGGGTCCTGGCTGGGTCTTGACTTCAGCTCTGCATGTATTAATGCTTTTTCAGGTAAGAAACTGGTGACCTGAGCAAATGATTAATTGGCAAAAACACCCAAATCTAAACTTAAATTCTGTTTTAGCTGTGCTAGTTAATCTCCCTTTCAGGGAAACAGGAGCTATAAAAACTTACTTCTCAGACCACACCAAGATCCTGAAGTGTTTCTAATTCTAATAGCTGGTATCAGCAAGTCACTTAACATGTCTGTGCCACCTTTGGCCTATGCCTTTAGAACAGCAGCTATTAATAGCAACTTCAGAGGTGACACTCTTGGCCATGGGCCCAAAACAAACTTCCTCTTTATCAGCTCACAGACATAAGAGGTGGCAATTTCCATCAGTGATGTTCCATTTGTCTCTAAATGGAGAAAGCCAAATTTTGTCATAGAATTGGAGCACAGAGGGAAGTGGGGCACGCAGGGCAGAAAGGCAAAAAGAAAACATGAAGAAAAATTCAACAAATTCTTACCACATATATGACAGGCTGCTGTAGGTAAAAAAACTATATAAGCTCTCCAGGGTTAATGATGAAGGAAATAGGGAACTCTCAGCGAAGTGTTATCTCCAATTACTGACATTAGTTGAATCAAGCTGTGTCTTCACACATGGGGGAGAATACAAGAAAGTTGCAGTGGTCCTCCTCCACTTCTGTCTCCTCTCTCTGCTGCCCACCACCCTGCTGTGGTCACACACACTGCAGAAAGCAGCTGAAATCATCTGCCAGCGCTCACAGCTCTGACAACTCTCCTGCACCATAGTCTGTGGGTGTACCAGCTCTGGCAAATTCTACATTTTCCTTTATATCCCTCTGAACACACGTAGTCCTTAGGCTGGTGTCAGAGCTGCTTGAGAAGCTTGCATCACACCTCCCTGTCACTGTTTAGGAAGAAGCCAGGAGCAGCAGAGCAGAGCCCTTTATCTCAGGAGCACTAACCCCAATGTGCCCTTATGCCCTAGATCCGGTGTGAGCATGAGCTACCTGCCACTGGAGCACAGGAAAACACCTCCAGCCTCCCCAGCCCCATCCCATTCAATTATATAACAGTCCTTGGTAATACCAAGAATTAATAACAAAATATATATATATTCAATTATATAACAGTTACCCAGCACCTGCAAACACCCAACACCTGCTGCCCACCCAGCAGGGCAAGCTTTGCCCCAGGGAAAGAAAGGGAAAGCCAATGACCTTCAGAGTCTCTTGTAAATCCCAGGCAACATGCTGGTGCAGATACAGGGAAGAGTTGGGGTGTTCTGCTGCCTCCATCCACTACCAATGCAACTATGGCACATCTTTTCCATTGCTGTTTAGCTGCTGTTTTGGTTTTTGAGATTACACCCATTATTATTAGTGTCCTACATACAATGCAGTGTAAGACCTGGATATTTGTCCTGAAGGTTTCTCCATAGAAGTGCAGTGGCTGTAAAACCAGGTCCTTTATTTTTTGCCTGACTCCCAAGATTCAGGTGTCCAAGGCCTTGCAACTCGTAAAATTTATTTTGGGAGCATTTTATGGGAAATATCTTCTTTATGCTAGAAATTTCACAAAAGGAGGTTAATCTCTTCAGAATAAGGATGGTCCCATCATTTGGAACAGGGTTTTTTGGAGTGTAAGTTTACCCCAATTCTATCAGATTTACCTCATTACAATGTAGTTTCTCCACTTATGAATTTCTCCCTCTGTGGACATGTAGTTAAAAGGCCAGATTGACCTTAAACAGAGTGGATAAATCAAGAAATATGTTATGATGTTATGATGTTCTTTCTACCTGTGTCAAAATACTCTGGCATGCCACACACGAGTTGACATTACTTTCAACTTTGAAGTGGCTGGGACTGTATAACACTCCCAAACATTTTCTAATAGGACCAGTGCCCTGCAGCCTGCCCACCTAGAGACCTGGTCTCTGGAAATGAAATCTGAGCACTCCCTCTTTCTCTTTCACCCAACACAAGACAAAGATGGAGTGTTCAGGGTAGTCTCATTGACCAAAACTATAAAGGAAGCAAGTTGCCACATACATCTCCCAACTGTATTTTCCAATCCTCATTCATCCCATTAGGTTTACAGCCAGAGCTGGTAGGAAAGCCAAGCTCCCCACTGGCAAACACACCAGTGTGTGTTATTGCATGTTTCAATGTCTGAAGTTGGGTGCCCTTTCCACTCTTCAGAAAGAGGGGTAAGGGATGGAAAATCCAGCAGCAAGCAGGGGAGGGAGGGAGGGAAGGAGGGAAGGAGGGAAGGAAGGAAGGATCCTTTCCAATCCAATGACTGCAAATAAAGTTTTGATACTTTTAGGAGTCTCTCAAGCACATCTTACAGAGGGCTTTGAGAAGCTGGGTGTTCCTGGTGAAGGTGGTTTTATATTATGTTTAGTGCCACAGCCAGCTCGGGATTGTGTTTTGACCCTGAGAACAGGGAGCTAGTTTCCATGTCTAATTGTGCTGTTCCATGAGGCACTCAGGGGAACTTCACTGCACAGAATAACTGAGCATTACAAAGAGGGAAAAAAGAGGACTGCTGGTGCCTAAAAAATAAGTTTCCATAATCTTCTGGATGATCCATCCAGGCCTTCTGTAAAGTCTTATATGGCACACATCCTATCCTTTCCACAAGAAATAAAGCTATTTAATTTAAACTCTGAACAGTTGAATTGTTATTTAACTCTAAAAACCTTGTTGTTTTTATAACAATGTGGAAAGAGGCATATAGCAGAAGCCTGCTGTTAGCGTAACATACAGTAATGAATCAGTTAACAAAGTGATTTAAGTGGAAGCATTGGTTCATGACATGAAAACAAGAACTGGGCTCTTTACAGCACCTCCCTGATGTAGTAGCATACCTGTCTCTTCCAAGCTCCCTTCAGAGCCATTCCCACAGCACCACTCTTCCACCTCTTGCTTCTGCAGTTGGTTGAACACGGCATCATTCTTCAGAATTCAGGGGAATGGCACCATTGGCTGCTGGAAGCCCTCTGAAATTGAAGGAGTTGGACTCAAAGAGTTTGTTCCACTTTTCTTCCTTTCCACTGAAGTTTCAATGTGCAGATCCATCACTTCTCTACTTGACTCTGCACTGTTGGAGACACACACTGTGAGACAGAGGGATTTTGGCAGTAGAAATTAAAAGCTTTAAAAACACTGAGTCCTTGAACGTACCAATATATACCAAGCACTAAGGATGGAAACCTGTCAAGGAGAGGCATTTCTCTGTGAGAGGAAAGCTGATGTCCCCAAGAGGGAGAGGGAGAGGTGTTCCCCCATCCTTCCTCCCACCCCTCTCAAAAACACGTCATGAGCACTCAGCAGATGTCAGTCACAGCAGAGCAGCATGATCCACAGTCCCTTGTCCCTTCCACACCACCCACTATTTCTCCAGGCCCCCAGTTCCTGTGTGGCAGCAGAGGACCTGATCTGGTGTGGCCTGCAGAGCATTGCTGGAGCTCCAGCTCTGAGCAGACATGAAGTATCTATGGCAGAAGACAGTGGATCTTTACTGTGATAATCCACACTGGTGGCAGGTTTCCTACCACACTCTCTAATCTCTATAAACGGTTTTCAAAATTTCTTCATATGGTGTCCCATGTCTGTCCTCATCTATTCAGACAGACACACAGGAAGCATTGAAGATTTTCACTGTATGCCTTATTTTGCCTATATGGTGGTGTGCCAGAGCTGGCAGCAGCAGATGTTGTAACTATGCTCCTGTGAGGCTACAAAGCCACAAGTGAGGACTCCTCAGGAGTGCAAGTCAGCCTCATTCTCCCAGACACCCCAGAGCCTCAGGTGCCACAGTGTTTAAAGCAGCAATTTTAGTGGCAAGACTTCCAGAACTGCACCTTAATCTGTGGGATATAAGTGTAATTTAGATTAAGAAGGAAAGTCTTCATGGATTAATTAAATGCCAAGTGTTAAACCATGCCTCACCAGCTATGTTTTGATATGGGTACTGTGGTCAACACACTGGAGAGAAGGGATGCCACCCAGAGGAACCTTGGCAGGTCTGAGAGACAGGCCTGTGCAAATCTCATAAAGTTCAACAAAGCCAAGGTCCTGCACCTGGGTCAGGGCAATCACAAGCATAAGTAGGGGCTGAGCAAGGAGCTGGTTGAGAGCAGCCCTGAGAAGGACTTGAGGCTGTCTGTTGACAAGAAGCTCAGCATGACCTGGCACTTGCAGTCCAGAAAGTCAGCTGTATCTGCATGGTCAGCAGGGCAAGGGAGAGGATACTGACCCTCTGCTCTGCCCTTGTGAGACCCCACCTGAAGTTCTTCATTTAGCTCTGGGGCTCCCAACATAAGAAGGATGTGACCTGCTGGAGCAAGCCCGGAGTGATGTGAAGATCAAAAGGCTGGAGCTCCTCTCCTATGAAGAGAGGCTGAGAGAGCTGGGATTGTTCAGCCTGGAGAAGGCTCCAAGGTGACCTTACAGCAGCCTTCCAGTAGCTAAGGGATACAAGAGAGCTAGAGAGTGACTTTTTACAAGGGTGTGTAGTGACAGGACAAGGGGGAATGGCTTTAAACTGAAGGGTAGAGTTAGATTAGATATCAGGAAGAAACTCTTCACTGTGAGGGCGGTGAGACACTGGGAGAGCTTGCCCAGGGCTATGGATGCCCCATCCCTGGAAATGTTCAAGGCCAGCTTGGATGGGGCTTTGAACAACTTTCTGGTCTGGTGAAAGTTGTCCCTGCCCATGGCACAGGGCTTGGAACTAGAAAATATTTAAGGTCCCTTTTGACCCAAACCGTTCTATGATTCTATGATTCTCTGAGTGTATAATTATGTGATTGTATGATATGGACTTACTGTATAACTGTTAAACATGATATTTAGCAGATTACTTCCTTATTAGAAAGATTAAACATCTACTTGAGAGACTTCATTTTTTTAAATGTCACCTTTTCAGTTTACTAGGTTTCTTGCTGTGCCTAACACAAGCAGTGGGTATTTAAAGTAATAAGAAATAAGCTGCCAGCTGGGAGCACTCAGTAGCAGGCGGGACCTGCCCCAGGACAGCCTTTGCCAGTGCTGCCAGGAGGGGGTCAGTCCAGGGACGGGCCACAGGCCCCTGTCCTGAGTACCGCTGCTCCACCTTGCTCTGAACCTGCAGGCTGATGAGGAGAAACATCAGCATCTCTTTTGAAAACCAAATTTCTCACTTCCAGCAGGATCAGCCTAATTCCCCCCAGCAATCCTTGGCTGTGCCTTCTCTCTGCCAGTGTTTTGCTGAGGGTATTGTGAAACGAGATCCACCGACTGGTATCAATATGTGATGGATGTGGGCTACATAGTCACCTCAGCTCTTGGGTGCCACTGGCACTGCCTCCATGGGATAAATACACACATGAGACTCTGTGCACAAAAACAATCTCTGACTACTCTTCATTGAGACATCTGGAAAAATTAGCTGGAGGGAGGCAGGGATTGGCATTGCCACCACCCGATTTCTGCTTTCATAATTCTGGTGTTAGCAGGTCAGAAAAAACAAAACAGCAACTTCTCCAAAGAATAGTTTGGATAGAGGAGAAAACCTTGCAAATAAATCTACCTGGAGACAGAGGAAGGGATCTCAGTGGAAGTGTGCAATTGGATGCTCACCAGCATAGATGATAGCAAACACTGGCTGTGCAGCTGACTTCCCTCTAACAGAGATGGTGAAACAATGGCACATCAGAGGATTGCTTGATATGAAAGCTGGGTTTGAGACACAAAGCCCTTATGCAGATTTCCTCCAGGTCTTGGCTCTGAGGCCAGCTTCTTTGGAAATTAACCTCTTCGGGGCTAGACTGTGTCACCTGCTGATCTGGAAGCTGATACCTACAGGAGAGCAGTCCTGGTACCAAGGTGTTACAACCATGCAGCCTTATGGCCAAGCTAAGTCTCTTTTCATGGAATTTTTTGGTAAAAGTTCCTTTATCACTTTCAGAAACAGGAATCTCCAGCTTATCCAGCAAGCCCCAAGGAGGAGCCACACACCCTGTGCTGGCCATCACCTTGGCAAAAATTGACTTGTGCCTTCAGCAAGAAGGCAGTGAAGAGGTTAAGAATTTATGAGCCTAAAAGGCTGCTTTTTGAGGGGTGGGTTTGGGGCAACCTGAGTTAAGGAAGCAGCCTTAACAATATAAGAAGAGGAAGTGATGGTCGTTGGTTTGTTTGTTTATTGTTTCAGCAGTTTGTACTGTGTGTGTCTTATGTGCTATCTTCATTCCTCAGTCTCCCAGCCGGTTAATTATCCAGGGGAAGCAGTGCTTCCTGCCAGCGACCTCCTGGGTTCCCTCCCATTGTTCCCTGGGCTGACACACAACGCTGGAGACAGCAGAAAGGGCTGCTCATGTCTCAGCCAGTGAGAAACACTCCAGAGACTGCGGTTAGTTAATAAAACAGATGGGTTTATTGGCATCGGCAAATTTCAGTGCTAGTGATGCGTTTAATAGGGTTAATCCAAAGAAAATCCCAATAAAAATAAAACAAGGAGTTTGGAGGAAATGAGATAAATATAGAAGAGACAAGAGGATGATCTGTATCTCTGGCGTCTCCATCAACTCTGTTGTATCTTCACAGCCTTCAGGACTCAGCAACAGGGTTTCTCAACAATTCTTTCTCAGATAAGACTTGCTAGTACAAGAAGAGATCCTTGGCTCTAAAATCCAGGCTCAGGTGGTCTAAATCTCTTCCAATCCCTGTGCCCAGTGAGTTCTTTAAGTTTGCTTAGATAAGACATATAAATGCTCCTCTAAGTTCTCATGCTCTCCCTTCACTTGGTATAGGGGCTTACATGGAAATGAGGATGACTCCTAGTCCCTAATACTATGAAAACATTTATCCCCAAAGCCTCATCATCCTGCATGCCCCCAAGGTTGCTCTTCTGTACTTCTGCAATGATCAGACTGCAGCACCTTACAAAAGGAGTGTGTTCTCTCAAATTCTGTACGGACACTTCAATATTTATTTTTTTTACAAGAACATTTTGTACAATCCCTAAGCGGGCCCTGAAGTAATGCAAACAATAACAAACAGCAACAGGCTTGAGCTGTAGAGCAGGGATACAGATGTGAATCTCAACTAGAGGAAAGTTTGAGGATGCTTAAGTCAAGCATGGGTTCACCTCCCTGGAAAAGCTATGTTTGATAACTCCAGTTTTTTGAAAGATATCACCCAACTGTGATTTGCCAAGAATAAAAGTATTTTTGCTCACTGACATCATTAAAGTTGAAGCAATCTCTTTTGAAGGCATGTACTGCCAGTTCTATTATGCATATCTTAGGGGAAAGTGGGCTTTGCTCTACGTCACATAGGTTTGTTTGTTTTCTCTGTGTATCTTTACTTTAACAAGAGCACTGTCCTATACAACTCCAATGTCAAAACGCGTCTTAGAAATTGCACCACCCTGATGTCATTAGCAGATCAAAATCCACTTGCCTAAAGTCTTAGAGGAAAAACAAAACCCAGATCCTGGGGATTCTTTTCAGAGGGAGATGCCGTTTCTATGGATGAGCTGATTTCTCCCCTTTGGGAGAGGATATGCCAGAGCACTGCTGTCATTGCTGGAAGTTTTCTTTCAGGAGGAAATATTATTTGCACATGCCACATCCAAATGACAACAGCGGCAAAGAGGACTGGCAATTGATCCTGCTCTAAATAGCTGCTTTTCTAATGCAGGGAGGAGCATTTTTGTGGCTATTTCCGTAACAAGAAGTTCTACTCACTTCTGGCCCAGCAGCACAGCATCTTGATCTTGCTTTGCCTTGCCTTGCCTTCCCTGCCCATCTTCTGTCAACAAACAAGTAGGAAAAGAATTTCACCATGTCAGGAATTTTAGGCTTTTCAAACAGCTTGCACAATTGACCCTACCCAGGTTCAAGACAGAGCTGAGCTGTTGCCCAGATGTAAGGTCATTTGTGACTTTTTACAGATGTTTTGAATCAAATCATAGTGCTTAAAAGGAAAAAAAAAAAAAAAATAAACTCCAAACAGTTTAGAACCATGTTAAATAGTTTAGAGAGTGGTTAGACAAATCCTGCAAAGGAGCTCTAAGATTGGATCTTCTGGCTCCCTGGTGGGGATATATTTAAATTAAACAGCTGGTAAATAACAAGCCAAAGACCATCATGCCACTGAATAACAAAAGCAGTTAAAGAGCTGGATTGATGAGCGGGTATTGACTGCCTGCCGTCATTTCCCTCCTCCGTCTTTTGGTGATGGGAAGGAAAAGGGAAAAGAGTAACGAAGGAGCAGGGTCCTGGCATTGTTCATCTTCTCTTTCCTGATGAAGGTGAAGAAACAGAAGGAAGGCAGAAATTATTCATTTCCCCCTCTCCCAGGAGAAAAGGGAAGTAAAACAGTCACAAAGACAGGATAAAAGTCTCTACCTTGGGGAGTGCAAAGCTGGCCTGTCAGAGTAAAACCTGCAACAGCAGACAGAGAGCAGAGGAATTCCTTTCCTCCCCAGTTTTTTTTTCCTTTGTTTCTGTTTGTTTGCATTACTCAATATTTTAAATAATTACAAAAAATCTCTGACACCAACTCTCTCAAATGTATTGTGGCCACAGAACAACCTAAAGAGCTGTTTCTCCCACAAAGCTCTGCCGGGGCAGAAATTAATATACTGCCACTTTTCAAATATTCCATAGTCCAGACGGGAGGGAGAAGCAGCTATGCATTTTCGAAAGGATGAAGGAAAGGAGTACACTAATTTATGCAGAGTGAATTAAAAGCTGAAAGCACCCTGGATTTAATGGATGGCAAAGCTAATCGACTACCACTCTGGATTCAATATAACCTAGCTTGACAAAATCCCTGATATTGTTGTTTAAATTTAAGGACTGCGTATCATAGCCTGTACTAATGACACACAGGCAGGCAGCTGGCAGAGCAAAGCATTCCCCACCCTCCTTCAGAGAGGACAGAAGACAGTCCACTTCTCGAGCAACACGTTTCAACTATGCACTGTAAAACAATTCTCCTGCTAAAATCAGCAGGAAGAGTGCATGATTAAGAACAGTGGATCAGCATCCACATATGAGGAGTTTCCTGCTGCTGCTGCAAAGGCAAAGAGTAGGTGATGCTCAATAGCCAGGAAAAGCTCTCTCCGTAACTGTGTAAAAGCTACGGAGCGATGGCTGAGTGCATGGTCTCATGCTTGGGACACCAGCTGCTTCCGGGTGACTGCAGCTAATTTTGGCAGTGGGGCAGAAGTGCGGTGCCGATACAATTTGAAGCAGGATACGGATTATAAACATTGTTTCCCTGAGATCTTGCTGTGCACCGCTCAAATTTGTTTTCAAAGGCAGCTCAAATTAACCCTCCACCTCCCCCGAGGTTAGCTCCAGCCGTGTTTAAGACAACAAACAGCCTTTGGAGTGGAAACCAGTCTCCTTCTCTCCGTTCCTCCAAGACTGTTTCCTTAGCAATACAACTGCACCGGGGCATTTCCCAAGCCAAAGTGCAATAACTATGCTTTTATAATGCCCGTCGGCAGTGTACATGTGCCACCCAGGACAGAGCCCGGTTAATTAAGAAATTCTCTTGTAGCGCCTGTTGCACCAGGTAAGCAGCCAGCAAATAAAGAAAAGCAATGACCATTCAACCCCTGTCAGCTCGTGTGCTCCTGACTTTGATTGCTTGTGATTGCTTTGGGGCGAGGAAGGTAGCATATCACATCTCTGCCAATGGCAGGTCTAAGTTACTCGCAGACAGAAAGCTGCGCTTTTTCCCCTTCAATAACAAAAGTAGTAATGCCAGCAACAGTGGAAGCAGCCATGCCTTGCTTCCCTCAGTGCTGTCCCAGCTGAGCTCCTTTGTAGGGTCTCTAATAAAGGGTGAACTTGCAGTGCAGCCTCCTCCACACTTGGTCATAGGAAGCCAGGTCTTCATTCCGACAATCGTTGTGACAAGATCAAGACTGAAGGATTCAAGCCACAGACTTTAGCAAGAACCAGAGAGGCCAGAAAACCTCAGCACCGTTTAGTGTTTCATTAGCAGCTGTCCTCCTGGTGGCACTTTACTTTAGAAAATTATACTCAGGTTACAGACAGCAAAACTGAGGTCTGTGTTTTAAAAAGACTCATCAAACATCAATCACCACCGGAAAATAAAACCACTGCAAGCAGGCTGCTGCCCCGGGTGTGAGGCACAATTTACCAGCAGGGTGAAGTTCTCCCTAGCCAGCCATCAGACTGTGGAATGTGATGACGATGGCACGGGGCACCGGGGCACAGGGACAGTCCGTGGGAAGGCTTCTGCCTGCACAACCTCCCTCCTCTGCCCAGATGAGCCATGTGGCCTGTGTGAGCACTGAAACAATTGTTTTTACAGTGCTGGAGTTAGTTATGTCTGAAAGGCTGCCCACAAGCACGGTGAGCAGTGTCATTAGGCTGCTGGCTGGGCACTGGAAGATGGATGTGTTGTTCACTTCCATGCAGGCAGTTAACAGCACAGCTATTTGGTTACATGAATTTACAAGCTTAGCTGCCGAATAGAGGACACCACAGGTTAACAGCAAGGGGTGAAGGTGCTTGTAAAGGTGCAAGCTGAGCCCTGAACCAAGGTGATTACAGCTCACTGGGAGCTCTTGAAACCCATTAGTGCCAGAGCAAAGAGCTGTCAAGATCCGCAGATGAGAAGCCAAGTTTGCAAGCTCAGGGGTGACCAGCCACAGGAAGGGAAAGGAATTTGCTTTGCTCTCACATAGTATCTCCCTCTTCTCTCTCCCTCACCAAACAGCCACCTGCAAACCAACCCCGAAGCCTCCTTTGGCAAGGACAAGGAACTCCTAGATCATCCTGCCTTTGAAAGCCACACTCCTAACATCCACCCCTGTGCTTCCCCAGACCTGTGGGTGGCATCCCCACACTTGTCAGCTCCTCTCAAGAGCCACCAGAATGTACTCCTGATCCCTGACCTGGATTAAGCCCTAAGGCATGCAGATCTGCTGTACACTTCGGAAAGCAACAGAAAATAATTTTCTCTAATAGGCATCTTATTTCCCCATGCTGTCCTCTCCCCCAAAATAAATAAAGGTACTTCAAGGTGTCAGACAAGTCGTCACACTTTAATTTCTCCCTTTGGCAAGCCTAGCCACTAATTCAGTCTTGTTATAGTTTTCCCAGTAGGGACAAAATATATACTGAGCTTTGAAAACCCATTGTGTAGCAGCAATTGTTGCTGTAAGCCAGTGGCTCTTTTGCTTTGTTCAGCACCGTGTGCTTGTGTCTCCTGTGAGATATTGTTTTGTTAAGGCCTGCTATTGATTAAAAGGGAGAGAAATTGAATTCCAAATGGGAGCAGCTGAAATGTTCTAAAATGCTGCATAAAAAATGTGAACATTCAAAATAATCTTAAAGACAGGTAACCTTCCTAAACCAGATTCATTTTTCTTTCAATCATTGTTCACCACAGCATCTCACCTCAGGACTGACTTGTAGTTCAGACCCAGGGTAAGGGCCACATCCTCATCCATATCTTTGGGGCTGATGGATACTGCAGAGCAATCTGGAGGATGCTCTGGGGGTGACATCAAGCTCCAGGGCACTCTGGAGGGAGCAGCCCTGGGCATTTGTCCTCCGTCCTAATGTAACACCACAGCTCCCAGCATGGACAAGTAAATAGGCATAAAGGTACCCCAGGCTCCTTCAGCTTAATCTTCTGCCCCATACAAAGAGATGGATTATTCCTTGGTGGAGCATCAAATGGTCTATCTACAACACAGGATTTTTACCTCTGTAACTACACCAGACTAACAGGATATGGGATGCTCTTATATAGCAGAGCTGAAAGCACTACTGTCCCAGAGCAGGGACTGAGCTCCCTTGGCTACAGCTTCTCTGTAAGCAGTGGACAGGAGGGGCAGAAGTCCCATGGGGTGGCAGCAGCAGCAGCAGCAGCAGCAGCAGCAGCAGCAGCAGCAGCAAGTCAGACCTGCTTTTCTGCATCACCATCTCACAGCATGGACTGCTAGCCATGCCCAAGCCTTGGGCAATTGCCCCTACACATCTTGGCCCCTCTTTGTGGCTCCAGATGGAGCTGCATCCTCTGAGCTGCACCACAGGCAGGCTCGTGGTGATTTTACAGCCTCATGCTCCATGCACTTGCCTGTGTATTGTTTTGGTCCTGTTATGGTGAAACGTGGAAGAATGAGGAGACTCCACGACACTGCTTTTCCTCTAGGCCAAACTGCATTTCATTGACCTTTGAAATAATTTGGGGGGGAGGGAGGAGCTGAAGAGAGATGGGCTAGATTTCTACATCGTCTACAACCAGTTTCATCATTTGCACTAGAAAAATAATTGCAGGGTTGCAACATCCCTTGTGTGAGCTGCTAGGAGTAGTGGATCTACCACCTGAGAAAAGCTGGTGTCACTTTAAAGAGGGCCATACGTGACAGTACTATAAGAATTAGCCAAAGAGATTTTGATGGGGAACAGTACAATTCCTTTAGGGTCTTCTGGCCATCCCAAAATAAATAGGAAGTAATACAGAAGAGTGGAACCCATAGCTGTTTTGCTGTAGGTTTTAATAGAAAATAGAGGTTTTTATAAGATCTGACATGCCACATGTTGCTGGTAGTCTTCAAACATCTAAAGTCTATTTGTGCCACTGTGCTGAAGGCATCCTATCCAAAGACACAGTGGCAGAGGCAGACAGGAGAAACCAGACCCCTCTTCCCACTTTCTGATGGTGAATGGCCACAGACAAATGCAACTGAAAAGCACAAGGGACCAACTCTCCACTGCAGATTCTCATCTACTTTACCTTAGACACAATTAGATTTTTCTTCAAGAGTTTCAGCTCATTTTGCAGATTACTGTGTCAACATTTAAGTATGAATGATAATGGTAGCACATCTGTAAGAAATTATCTTGGACTCAAGAGTTCTTAATAGCCACTAACCCCAGTACTAAAATCCTTATTAGAGTAATATGGAGCTAAAATACTGCCCTAAAGCAGGTGGTCTGGAGAATGTGCTTCCAGAGGTAAGATTCTGGCAGTGCTCTCTTCATGGGCAGCACCTTCCCCAGATAGCCATGCTTGCCCGTGCAGCTCTCCCAGAACAGCCACTTCTAAAGACACAAACTCTGAGTGCTGAATAGCACTATTGTACTCGCAGTGTTGTATTTCAGTGTCAAATACAAATGTGCTTGGCAAAAATAGAGTAATGGTTACAAAATACAGGCACACTGTTCAAAATGTTGCTATCAGAGAGATTCCTGGAAAAGAGAGCTGTGCTTGGCAGGGACAGTCCCATGTTTCATCTGAAGGAGCACCGGCAGTGATGCACCCCACTGTGATATGTGACTGTTTGTGGAAATAAGGGTACAGGGTGGATCAAGGGCATATGAAGATTACAGCAGCCTCCACCCATGTATACATCCCTGGCCCCAGCCCAGGCTGCCACATAATTCCATGCTGGACAGTGATCAAAGGGTTCATCCTGAGCTGAGAAAGTCCCACGGGGGGAGGGGGAGCAGTGATCCCCAGTCTCCAGCCCACCCTTTGTTCAGCTTGCTCACGAGTTTCCCAGCTATGTTTGAACTCCCGCCTCACACTCACAAGCACTCAGCCACTGCTGGTGGATTCAGGAGGATGAGCAATCAACCTTGACTTCACATTAGCTTCATCCAAATTACATTTGACTCCTTTCTAAAAAAAGCGTTTTAAAGCTTTGCTTTCAAGAGAGAGTGTAGACAGGAGGGAAAGAAAAAAAAAAACAAAAAAACCCAAAAAAACTAAAAACATGGGGGAAGAATTAGGTTAAGGAGACCCCTTTGGAGTTATTTCAATTAGTCTGGGTGCCAGAGACCTCTGGAGAAAGGTTCCTCTTAGAGCTACTGAAGTAGAACAGAGCATTTCAGGGTCTCACTTCCCCATTGAAATAGCAGCAGGACAGGAAAAGCCTCTTCTTCTGGATTCATTTATCTCCTCGAACGCACCGGGCTGCACCCAGTGCTGTATAGCTCTCAGCAGCAGCTTACCTCTGACAGGTTTTGCAGAAGCATGTACCCGTGCCCTGGCAGGGGGGATGCAAGCAGGCGCAGCAGTGTTTTGAACCCTCAGACATGGTGGGTGGTTTGAGAAGTGGAAACTAACGTTTAATCCTGGCACTAGTGAAATCTGCCGGTCCTTCCTCACCCTGCTGGTTGTTGGTGCTAGGGTGGTCAGTGCTTTGAGGTACAGAGTATGAAGCAGCCATTGAGCTGGAGGATTGATCCACTTGTATTTGGTAAGGTGCTTTCTTGACAAAGCAAGCCTTCTTAGAGATTGCTTTCAGTATTTACAAATATTAGGCAAAACCCCTCAACCGAAAAACTAAAAGGCTACAATAGGGAAAGTCCTTCCCCAAAGGTCTCACACTGGCAGGACTATGAGAATCTGACATAGGCTACCAGTCAACTGCAAATTTCTAGGTTTTCTCCATCTCCATAATACCATGAATATCCCTCAAAACCATCAGGCCAAGACATAGAGAAGCTCACTGACTGGTTTTCTTGCAAAGGCTCCTGCTCTACCTGCCTCAGGTTGTTCATCTGCTTTAGTGAGAAGCCAAGTGTCTGAGTATATTGGTCTAAGCATGTGCAGCAGTTTATTCACAGCAGCAAAGTGAAACAGAGCAGTAGGAGGAACGAGGCTGGCTGGGCTGCACAGAGACTCACAGGGGAGCTTTGTGCAGATAATGTGCCTGGTCCTATCTATTTTCTCTGCAAGATAACAAGCCAGTTTTCTCAAACAGAAGCCTTTAATTGACAAAAGTATGTCCTGCAAGTTGGAAAGAGATTGATGGCTGACACTAAATAAAAGCGTATTTACTTTTAGCTCGTGGGGGTTCGGCTCCTCTGGTTGCTGATACCAAAATGTCTGAGCCCAGTGACAGTGTGTATGTAGCAGAGTGAATATTTGTTGGAAAAACAAACTAAATTATTCATGAAGGTTTTACAGTCCTGAATCCTTTAATTCCTTCATGTCCATTGTACAAAAGAAAACACCTATCTTCTCCACTTAGAGATTTTGTAAAGCAAAACTTGCTGGCAAAGCTTGGCAGTTGAAAGAAAACAAAAAATACTAATTGTTAAGCATCAGCTACCTCCCCTGCTGAAATTAACAGAGCCACTGCTTGAAACAAAAGCTGACAGAGAGCTCTGGGAAATAGTGGGCAGGTTTGTTTGGAGTTTAGTTGAAATCATCCATTCCAGCAGTATTTGCATCTTCCTCCAAATACTCAGTGCATCTACAGACAGGACTCAAGGATAGCTGGGCTACAGGTTGTGTCCAGGAACCTCGCAATTCCCATCAATGCACATTCGTTTTCCAGCTCTTCCTTCCCGAAGAGGAAACCTGAGATAAATATTTGTTGTCACTTGAAAAAGGAAAGGAGACCTGAGTTCTACAAACTGCTGTTCAGACTCCAGGTTCAATATCAAAGCACTTTATAGTTACTAGTCAAGTGCAGGTCCTGTGGCCCATGACTTTTCACAGGAACTCACAGATAGCATTAAATTTTAGCTTTCTTGTAGACAGGAAAATTAACAGGGGGGTTGCTGGAGTCATCCTTCATCTTCTCAAAGGGTGTTGTAGGAGCTTTCAGCTGAACTATATCTCTCTACACAGAGCAGAGAAATCTTACTTTGGACAGAAAAGCCTTCTACCTGAAAAACCTCTGTCTTATCTTACTTCAGAAGGCAGTGGGCTACAGGAGGAAGGTAAGTCCTTTGCCAAGGGCAATGTCCAAGTCTTTCAACCAGGGCTGCATTGTACCACCAATTTTCACACATTAATTCTCATTCTTCTGTATGGAAAATCCTCTCTTGTTCTTGAAGGGCAGCTGGCTGCCCTAGTACAGGGGGGCCATCAAAATACACCGTATGCAAAGCTTCCCAGTACATGGAAGAAACAAAGGGAAGACGGAAAAATTTATTCACAGACAAGCAATCTTAACATGTTACTTGTAACAACAGAGAGTAAACACTATTCAGACAGAAAGATATTTTTCAAGCTGACAGAAGGGCTTCCAAGGGTAGTACCTAGCAGAGCCTGGACCAAGCACACAGTGAGCGCTCGTGAGGCTCTTTTCACTTACAGTAGAATAGATGGGGCCAGACAGTCTGGCAGCCTCACAAAGGCACAATGAGCAGGAGCCCTCTTTCCCTGTGTGCGTACAAACACATGCACTCTACAATCTTTCACAGCAACACGCCAAAGCAAACACCAAATTGACTGTAGTATTTCAGAGAGATGGCCAAAGCTCACAGATATTTTCCATGTGATCCCCTGGAACAATCCAGTGCTTTCATTAGCACAAATGTGAAAATATGTGCAGTGGAGAAAAGAGAGATTAGTTTTAGAAAGTTTTAGAAAGGAACATAAACAGAAGCGGGTCTTAGCTTGGCCAGGAATTATTCTGATCCCTGTGAAAGCAAGGTTGAGTGCTGGGGTGCAGGATCAGTCCCACCGCATGCAAAGCACCACACTTTGTTTCCAGGTGAGGTTAGCTGACAGTCACAATGCCTAAAAATCCTGTCCTCCTTGGCACAAACTGATTCTCTTGAAGGCAGGTGATGCATTCACATCACTCTGCTCAGACACAATCTCTGGTCATAAAATAGCAATGAGGCTGAGGCAATCAGACAGAGGATGGCAGCTGGGATAGCCAGTCAGTGCACTTGATGTAAACAGCAGCAGGACCTGAAAAGCTGCGAGGCCCCATCCTGAATGACTCAGGAGACACCGATCATCCTGTAGGCCTGCAATGAATCTCAGAACCCCTAGCAATGTGTGATGGGGAAAATTAACAGATGGTTAGGTTGAAACCTGAAAAATGGCAGAACAGTATCAGCGTAGCATTGTTCAGCAGTGTTTAGTTGTGATACATCATTTTTGCAGCCTATTTTTGCCACAGACTTGGCTTGAAGTCCAGTTTCACAAATGGTCATCTTCAGCTGGCAATCTGTGGAGCCATGGGATTGGGAGATATTTCCAGGGGCTCTTAAAAACTGACTGTAAAGCCACAGTCTGAAAAATGTCTCTTTGAAACCCAGTACCAGGTGAAGCACTCCCTGAAGGCTGTTCTTACTGTTGCCCTGTGCCTCAGTGGCACAAAGATGAATTTTCATGGAGCTGTGGGAGGAATCAGTTTTAAAACTGGTTAAAGCAAATGAGCAAAAAAGAAGGATTACTTTTAACCCAGACTAGATCCCCTGATGGTTTGCCATGTAGCTGTACCAGACCTTTGCTGGCACCAATGAGTTAACACCACAGTGAAAAATTAACACTCAAATTGCATCCTAAGGAAAGGAAGGCTACTGCCAGTAGACTGCTATGGCCCACCTTCCAATAGGAAACTTCTGACAGCTAAGTCTGTAGTTTCAGCTGTCCAACCCATTCAGCACACTGAAACTAGTCCTAGCCAAGCTAAGTCAAGGACCTGAGCTGCTCTTAGGCTTACCTTTATCTCCCTCTTCGCCCAGCTGGACAAGCCCAGGACCCACCACCTTCTCTCACAGGGCAAACAATCCACTCATGGAGAACCTCAAGATTTCCCAATTAAAATTTTATTTACTGGTCTAAACTCTCACTTAAAAACCTGCATTCACAAGACTCACAAGACACTCATACCACTGTAAAGTAAAACTCAGGAGAAGTTTCCCAGAGGACTTGTGACTCTCATGTGAAACCACCATAAAGAAGATTTAACAGTTGTTGCAATAAAAATCTCATGCAACAAAGATAACTGCACCAGGCTCAGCCTCCAGCACACTAGGACCATGCATAAGGTTTCACATGAAGGTCATGAGAGGCTTCAAATGTTTCAAAGTTTCAAAAGAGATATCATAATAGAGAAACAAAAGAAGGGACATCTTGTGTCTGCCTGCTAACCCAGGGAGGGTCTGACTTGCCTGTATGGGGTGCACTCAGCAAAAGCAAAAGCTCCCTACAGCATACCTTTGGAGGTCCCTTCACACAGCGTGGACTTCCTGGTTTTGAGAGACAATTCAACTATTTTTGGTGGACAAAGACTAAAGAAAGCACTGAGAGGACTGACACACTCCACAGAAGTTAGCCTTTGTAAATATTAGCCTCTCCAGGCTAAAGTACTATAATATCTTTGTTGCAATTACAGCAAAGACAAAGTTTAACCAGCTTGTCTATTAATTTGTCAATTTTTTTATTTATTAGTCTTTGTTCAATAAATTTATCCATTAATTTATTTTCATATTATATTTTCTACGGGGACAAAAAGTTCTACTCTGTTCCTATGCTAACCATTTTTACATTTTAAATGCAACATAAGATGAATTTTAAACCTAAGATTATTTCATGCAGCACCAGTTTTCAGAAATCTTATATCCATGTCTTCAATATTGCATGACATATGTATGTTTTACGTAATAAGTACAGATCACTGAACACCTGAAAAAGAAAGGAATAATAAACTTAGAAAAGCCCACATCTTCAAGTAATATATTAAATTCTGGTTACACCCTTTAGAAAAGCATGCAGAAAAATGAGAAAGGTGGCAGATGCAAACGTGAAAGGGATGGTCAGAGGAACAGGTCACCTTCCAAAAAAGGGATACTAAATAAGCCTTGGAAAAGAGGAAGACAACAGAGCAGGATAAGGCAGACAGCTCTGTGTGTATAGAGTAGAAAAGGTTAACTATTATCCATTGCTTTTCTTAACACAAGAGTAAGAAGGCACTAAAAGAAAACATCAGGCTGAAAGTTGATAAGCAAGAGAACAAAAAAGTACTGTTTTACAAACCCATGTGAGAGCACTGTGTGATGCACCACCATGGGATGGTGTGAAGCCCAAGGCTGTCCAAAGAAAGGTTCAAGAAGTCATTAAAAAAAGTAATAAAAGAAAGGTGCCCTCAGGACTTTTGGACAGGCACAAACATATCCCGTCGCACAGAACATCCCAAGCAATGCAGGGTGCAAGGATCAGAGCCAGTTACAATGTGGCCAACATTACTGTGCACTTGCTTTCTTTCTTGTTTTTCTTCCCCAAGCACTTGCTGTCAGCCACAGATAGACACAGGGAAGAGAAGGCTCTGGGGAGCTGAAAGGCCCTGCTCTTGTATCTTCCCTTCAAGATTAGTCTGCTTGAGTGGCATGCTCTGTCACTTGATCAAGCTTCAGAGGTGACAGCATGAGGCAGGCTGAGAAGAAGCACCACAATACTTCTAAGTGCTTCTAAGAAAAATGATCCCTCTTTCTTTATTATGATATAGCTTGTCATATAATAGCAATAATCACAATTGCTTTGTAATATACTTGGAGCAGCTTTGGAGATTGATTAAATGCTTCAGCTCCCCTTCAGCTTTAATCAACCTGAGCAGCTGTTTATCACTCAGAATACTTTAGATCAATAGAGCTTATACCTTTAAAATAGTAAGGTCCACATCAGCTCCCTTAAAGCTGCAAGCAGTAATTACAATAAGATCGTACTCTGTAAAGTTAAAAGTAGATGTTATAAAATTGGTAAAATCACCACAGCCACTAGCATAAGACACTTTTGAAATGTGGCCTTTCCTAATTTTGAATTTGTCTCAAGTTCTTTGATAAAGGAGGGGCTGGAAAGGTTGTGAGCAAAATTCTGCTCAGACCTTGCCACCAGCTCAAACAAAAGAGCCAGGAGACAGAGCAGGACACCAGCCTCATCAGCCACAGACCTGTTCTCCAGGAGTCCAGCAGCACAGGCAAGACCAAGGGTAAGTCCTAAGCACAAATGAGAGCACCTCAATTTAATGGCAGTAAAGGAGCTAAAACCATCAGTTTTAATGATTCTGTGAAATGTCACTATGTCTTGTGACTGTCAGCAAGCAGCTTCCGAAGCATTACAGCAATAAAGCTTTAAACATATTTTGGTTACATAAAAATAAGCAAAATCATACCAAAGACAGTGTGAAAATTTCTACTGACTCTCATGGGTTCAGGACCTCACTCTCTGTGTTAATCGTGGCACATTAAATGAATGAAAGTTGAACTCCAGGCATACAATCATCAAATCCAGACAAAAAACACTGGAAAAGTTCATTTCATCATACTGCCAGACAAGACAAGACAAACTCTTGGCTGGTGCCTTGAAAAGACAAATATTTGGATAGGAAAAGAAAAAGCAGTTCAAGTCACTGCTTCTAAAATGATATGTTATGGAAAATCATTGCATCACTTTTACTAGCAGTTCACAGCTTCTCATTAATTTTGCAAAATTGCAGTAGCTGCTGCTTTCTGAGGTCTACTGGGGCAGCAAGGCATCTTGCCTCCTCATAGGGGAACCAAAAGCAATGCCCAAGAGAACTGCCACATGAAAAATAGTGTTTAGATGGAAGGTGACAAGATTTGGTTCATTCTATACACATCTGAGACCTGTGTTTAAAAGAGACAACCCT
Organism: Pseudopodoces humilis; assembly: GCF_049639895.1. Classification (NCBI taxonomy): domain Eukaryota; kingdom Metazoa; phylum Chordata; class Aves; order Passeriformes; family Paridae; genus Pseudopodoces; species Pseudopodoces humilis. The sequence goes on along the minus strand of NC_142202.1, from coordinate 38,606,304 downwards.
GGGACTGTTTCTTCCACCCCCACATCCACAGCAATACAGGTACTTTTCCACAGCAGAGAAGACACCATAAAGCAGTATTAATGTCATGTTGTGTCAACAAATACATAGCACACCAGGACTTAGGACCCTTTTGGGTGGTCTAGCCCTCTAACCCTCATCTGATCCCAGCACAAGGCAGAAAAATGAGAAAATTGTCAGGAAAAATATGCCACATACTATATTTGCTTTGTTAGACACTGAGGCATATTAGGTTAATAATCATTAAAATCCAATTAAGAGCATGGTGAAAAAAACTCTGGGTGTTTAGAAGGCCCCAGCCTTCCAGTCGATCAGGCAAAGGAAGAAGGAGGATAAAACAAGATAAACACAGTCTGTCATTACTGTTGCCATTCAGAAGAGGAGGAATGCTGGATAAACTAGAGATTTTCCACTTTATCATATTTTGCTGTTTTTCTCAGATGCATCTGGAATTTCAGCTGTTAAAAAAAGGAAGGAAGGAGATGAGGGAAGATGGGCTCTTCAAGTTATTTTATAAAGCCAGAAAACATTTCACACATTTCAATTTCTACCACTCTTGTGTTCCTTTTCACACTGCTAACCACTTGAAAGCCTCTTGCAGGGGAGAAGCTACCAGAGAAAATAGTTTTGGATGCTCCTTGTTTATTATATGCAGATTAAGCAGTTCTTATTAACTCAGTCTTCATTCTTCCTTCATAGGTAGCAGTGCTGTGATATTATTTGCAAGCAGCCAAGGTAATTACCATCCAGCAGGGTCCAATTGTTTTCAATTAAAAGCTTGACTGAAGTCTTTAGTTTTTAATACCATTGTGACCATCTGCTTTCACTGAAGTTCATCAGCAAAGATACAGGCCTCATTCTAATGCTGCTTAATTATATGGAGGAACTTTTTTTTGGTCAGAGGTTCATTTTTTCCTGCTAAAGAAATGGGCAGCAGCGGGGCTGCCTGGCTTCTCTAATAGCCTGCAGCAAGATGGAGTAACCAGGAAGATCATTACCTTCCTGGGAGATCCAGCTGTTATTGCACCGACAAAAAGATCCAGGGGACCAACAGGAGATAGCAGTTAACCTCAGCTGCCCTCCTCCCCGTTCATTCACTCGCCTCCTTTTTCCACCAGGAAATCTGAAAAGGCCACAAGGAAGAGGATTTAAGCTAAAACAGAGAGTATGATCCTCCCCTGCTGATTAGATTTTCAGAGTTGGTTCCAGGCCAGGAGCGCAGGCAGGCTCTCCCGCTTGGGCACACATCCCCTCCTCCTTGCACATGCGGTGAATCTTTTGCAGTCCTGTATCATCTCAGATATGAAGATCTTCAAATCCCTTACAGGCATTCATTAAGCCCCGTGCAATCCCCAGGAGAGGTAAGTAAATATAATTTTCCAGATGGGGAAATTAGGGCGGCAAGAGGTTAAGTGACTAGCCTGAGGCCGAACAACAAATAAGTGGCAGAATCAGCATGAGGATCTGCCAAGTCCCAGGTTTAATGAAAGTCTCTCGAGTGCTCAGCTCCAGAAAAGGAAAAGCAACACCCCAGTCCTCAAATCCTCAGGACACTTAACTCATTTACTGCAGCTCTGCTTTATATGTGCCAGTGCTAATAAGCGTGACTCTTAACATTTCCAGCTGCACTGTGCGCAGAAAGGCATTTTGTAGATTTAATGCGGGAACTGCTGTCTCAAGGCAGGGAAGCACGCTTGATGTTGTTCCATATCATCGGCCCAGGCAGGCACACAGCTTCCTTACGGGTGCCTGCTGCCATTTCTGTTACACACAGCTATTTCCAAGGATTAGCCCCCTGAGCGGCAGGTACTTTGCCAAGCACCAGTTAAAGAGGAAAAATAACTGGTACAACACTGTCAAAGCTGAGGAGATGCACTGTCTTGCTCTGGTGGCAGTTCAAAACCCTGAAATAAGAAGCCAGAGGGTTCTCTAGGCTGGCCACATAAGTAAATCCATCACTCCACTAAATCACAGAACCGTTCAACCAAGACTTCAATCTCTGCTCCTCGCTAATCTTTGGGGAGGCAAGAAGCTGGGTTTCACCCTTACCCCAGGGGTGCCTCTCTCCTTGGCACAGGTCTCCCCTCTTGGCGTGGGGAGCTCGCCCCAAGCAGCGCTCCCTCCCAAAGGCCAGCAGCTCTGCTCTGCCATGGAACGTCAGCAGAAGCACTAAATCTACATCAGGGCTGTTAGACAAGCCCAGGTCTTTTATGCTATACTGAGACCTCTGCAGCAAAGGCATTGAAACAACTGGAATCTGACGCTTGGGAGATAATTACTTCAGAAAATGGTGTAAATTACTTCAGTATTTTGAAAGGCTTGAGGTGTTGCTGCTCAACTACCTTCAGCTACTTGCAAATGTAATGCAATTTGTTTCCATACAGATTTATTTTAAAGCTGTGTGTAGTATGTGTCCTAAATACATAATTACACACCAGAGTATAATGGCTCATTCGGGTTTATTTTGTAACCAATATGCATTTTAAAAGCAAATTCTGAAGGAATATGCAGCAACAAACATGCAGCACACATTCTGGTTTCTTACACTTTCACTCTTAAGATCCTCCCAAAGACCTATTCCTGACAGAGACAGAGATGTGAAAAAGTGAGAACTAAACCCTTTCTTTAAGAATTACCTTGAAGGGAACATAATGACCCTGTTAAGAAAATAGTCCAGTAAAAACATTTTTGGCATGGATGTTCTGTGAATTGGATGGCCTAGGAAATTAGTAATAAGATTTTGCATATTTCTTTCTGTGTTTGAAACTAATCTGTGCTCGTAGCAATTTGGCACAGCTATTCCAAGGAGTTTTTCAGTGACCTATGTAAAATCATTTGGCAGTGTCCAATTGGGCAGCTCTTACAGAGCTGTGTATCCACTGCACAAATTACAGAGACATTTCAATTCTTTTCCAATATACTCCTTATAACCCCCCCCCTCCCAAAAAAAGATGGTTTCTGTTGAAAAGTCCTTCACTGACATGAGCAGTACTGCACCAATCAATGCATGCAAGCGAAAGGTTTAAACAGTAGTTGGACTGATGGGAGTAACCCAGGGTTCATCTTTAAGAGTACTTCAGAAAACCACTCTCACTTATTAGTAGTTAGAATAAGCTGCCTTATTCACTAGTTATGGCCAGAAGTATTTGGATTTTTTTCCCTTCTTTTGTAATTCCCTGAGCTGCCCTAAGACAAGGAACTGCCTTTTGATAGGAGTGCATGACCAGCAGTACTTTTCCTCACATGTCCCCAGCAAGCTCCCAGCAGCATGGAGAGCACTAGGTCCATCCTGCTTTATTGGAAGTGTTTAAAATTGAGATGCTGAAATCAGGGACCATCTGCATCAAGGACTGGGTACTTCCAAAGGACAGCTAAGATCTTCATCTCCCATCAGAAGCATCCTTCTTCCTCCATCAACTACAGAAGAAATTTAACATAAAATGGCTCCCAATTCTGGCAGCTGAGTTAATTGCCCAAAGAAAAAGTAAATTCAGCCTGTTTGAAACTACCTATTAACTATATTTAAGCAGAGGAGCAACTGGATGTAAGAGGTTTCCTGTATTAAAGAGGAACGGGAGAGAAAGATCTTGCTTTCTGCCTTACGGTCATTGTGCTTGTAGGTCAGTGAGGCAAAGCAAGACATGAGATACCTGTGATTCTGGAGCCCAGTGAGCAGACGAGGCCTGCACATAAACATCCATGCAGTATAGCTGTAGCCTTCTCAGTTTATTCCTCAAAGTGCAAAAGCGTCTGACATTGAAAGAGACAACAGTTTTTTGATGAAAAGTAATAATCTCTACTTCATCAAGTGAGATAAACCCCTTTCTCCTGCTGGTTTCAATCTAAGTAAAAAATCCAAATATCATTTTTCTCTCTTCTTTCTATTTTTATTAATTCAATTAAAATACCAGAGAATTTAAAAATTAATCTAGATGGAAAATTTCTCACAGTACTGGAATTTTCCCAGGTGATCTGCAGCACCTCTCTGCTGAAGCTCCAGAGCATGGAAGTCTTCATTCATTTGCCTTCTTTCAAGTCGCACATTCACTGGGTCCAGATGGGATCCGAATTTTCAGCGTACACATTTGAGGTCAAAGGGCTGCAATATTAGTGTTCAGATTTTACCACACTTTTTCAGACCTGAGGAAAAATGAGATTTCCAAATGAATCTGTATTATAACAACTCCATTATATCTCTGTTCTTTTTAGATCTAAAAACATTGCAATTCAAGTCAGAGGCAGCTGAGCCTAATGAGATGAATCAGTGGAAAAGGACCCTTTGGCCTCAAGACTTGAGAGGTGTGCCACACCAGTCAGTCAGCTGAGGGGAAGGCTGATTGCTCATCTAGGTCTTCATGGGTGATCTCTCTATTTCAGTTTCTTGAATTCTTGTAACTCTTTCCCCCAAACCATCTCCCTACAAACTCTTTTAGAAACAGTGTGGCAAAATGCTTCAGTTTCAGCTGCTGGCAAGGAGAAAGAAAGCCAGTATCTCATGCTTTGTATATTTTTTCCTCTGCACAAAAGGAAAAGCTCCCTCTGTTTTTCTCTCCTGTACTTATCCCTTCTTAAAGCACCCAGACAGCTTAAAGACGTAGATGTAGAGTCTGAGTATCCAGAATCTATGTGAAAAACAATATTATCAGAGGATCAATCTGAAAACCTGTATTTCAGTGAGCTTTGTGCCATTTCCTGAATAACAACTTCAGATCTCATGTACTGTCTTATAATTACGAAAAATATAACTTGGTATAGAATGCACTGTGTCAGCTTTGATTATGCCAGCAAAGAAAGACATGGGATACAGAGAGAGAATAAAGGAAGAATGATGGCTGTCTACTGGCTTATCAATTTACATCTCTCTACAGTAAATCTAAGTCCTTTGTGCTGTCAGTCATGCACTCCTACAGCAGTGATTGCTGGAATATGAAAATCACAGCTTTGAGATCCGTTTGCACATTCCCGTATTTGCACAGCCTTTATGGGTTTATTGCTTCAGTGGCTGCAGCATCCCCCATCAGCATGGGTCCTGCGATTTGAGGCTTGGTGTTTGCCCCCACTATGCAGCTTATGTGCAACAATCTATACCAACACTGTGAATCACCACCTTTTCAGTTCAAATTGTGAAGGAAAATGGAAAAATCCCTCAGGAAACTGTAAAGGCAACAAACGATCATGCGTTAGATGACCTATTTCAGGCCTATAAATTTCAATAATTTGCTGCATTTTGTAGCTAAAAATAACACACCTCCTCATCAAATATTTACTGTGACATAACCACCTAGCCAACATGATGTTTTTGAAGACATTAACAGCAATTGCGTATTTTCAGCTGAAATGACACACTGGAAATTAATGAAGACCAGAAGACATGAACAAAAACCACTTCACTGCTGCCTTCACTCCTATAACAACTGTCAGCAGCAAAGAGCAGCTTCCTGGAAATTTCTGAGGCATGGAGTTCAGAAAACAAAAAATCATGCTTATTGCAGGCACAACACATGGTAATGCACACACACACATATACACACTCCAGTTTTCTATGAGCTGGGTAGTAATTTAGGGCCTCACTCTCCCCAGCTCTCTCCCACCAGGACCCACAGCCAGGAGAAGGTCAGCAATGTTTCTTGCTGTTGTAAAATACACATGGTCATAGAAAAGTGTTTTTACAAACCTTTTATGCACCCTGTGAGGGGAAACACTCCACCATGTAAATTTCCCACAGGGCCACAGGTAACGGGCAAAGAGGAAGAAAAGAAACAGAAAATATCCTTGCTCTAAGAGCTGCTCTCAGCTGTTTTCCTACCACGGAGTTACCGTTAAAATTTGTAGTAGGATACTAGTCCTCATCCAAATACTTGAATACTATTTGTCTCTAATGGGATAAGAATTATGATGCAAGAAAAACAAAAGCCACTAGAAAATATGGAAGGATAACGAGTTATTGCTGATTTCCTGGACTTACGTAAGTTGATCAGAATCCCTTAGAAAACTCTCCAAGCAATATTTCTGTCTTAAAATTCTCTGCATTAAAAAAGAGAAAACTGTCATATTCATGCACTCGGCTTTTGAGCTGCATTCTGTAAGGCAAGAACGATTCTTCCAGATCAGCAAATCTGTACAATATGGCAGTGTTTGGTTCCCACACTAAATAAAACATGGTCTGTCCTATCTGATCCTTTATTAGACTTGGCATTATTTTCCCACTATAAACATTCCTAATAGCATTGGACCATTTTCATCATGAAGTAACAAGAAGAACATGAAATCACTCCTTGTCTTTAAAGTAAACACATACATTGTGTTTTGGGGTTTTCCCTTGTGCTGAGACTGAAGTATCTTAATTTTTGGGACTCCTTGGGGCTACTACCACTGAAGGTTGTCTCCTCCTTGACCTCTCATAAAATCCCAAAAATCCTGTGTCTGGGAAGAAGGGGTATTACAAGCAAGTAAATGACAGCAGAGACAGAAGGCTGATAACATTTTCATGGTTTACCCTAAATTCTAGCTGGAAAAGATATTTGAGTCCTGCAGTTTGATTTGAACCAGCAAGGGGAACAGCATTTGTTATTGGAAATAAACAACCCTAAACAGTAATAAATAACTCTGCTCTTTTTGCAGCTCCTTGGATATCTGCATTACCTCCACTCAAAGCCAGTCTCCCCTAAAGTAGGACAATCACCCCCTGCACCATCACAAAGAACAACGCTGGGATTAACGTAGGGTCCACTGGAGTCAGAAGCCTGTTAATGACAATGGTCAGCAGAGGATGTTCTGGAAGCAATAAAAAAGAAAAGAAAGGCCACAATGAGCTATAGCTATGGCCTTGCATTTCTCTTTCATGGTTGTGTATCTTTTGAATGAGACTGGATTTTTATTTTAAGCTTCTGCCTGCTAAAAGTGCCCTGGTGAGTCAAAGGTAGAACCCAGAATATAGTGCAGTGAATTTCTGGTCTTGAGTTTTGACTACCAGATTTTGACAATCTTGCCAAAACCCTGAAGAGTGTCTGTGCCCATAACACAAGCAAGTCCATTAGAATGCTCCTCTGTCTTTCTCCTTCTCCATGTTCTTTCACCTCAGAGACATGTTTTTGCATAAGAAGTACTTGAATGACAGCCCTAGCAGCAGCCTATCACACCACAATAATGAAGGATTAATTACCTCAGTCATCAGCACTCTATTATTATTTGTAGCACCAAGTGCATGCTCTATTTTTGTGAGCTACAAATGCCTGGGAACACCAAAAAGAAGACACTGCATTAATTCAACAAGTCTGCTAGCCTGCACCTGCATTTAATTAGTTACTCAAATCAGACCTGCAGAGCCAGGAGCTGCAAGCAAGAGTACTGCTGGCCTGGCTGGGCTGCCAGTGTAACTAATGGCATTCTTACTGTGGCTCTCTCCTCTGTGCAAACAAAAGTTAATCATTTACTGGGAGAGTCTGAGCTGATGCTTCTCCACTGTTTGAGCCAGTGTGTAGAACATTTCAATAAGGCTATCCGCCACTTCATATTTACTGCTTGCTTCCCAAAATGATGTGCTGACCATGGTTTATGCTACTGGAGATCTACATGGAGGCAGGGGTTAAGAAGGAATAAAGAAAAGAAAAAAAAAAAGGAAATTAAAATCTGAACTAGAGAAGTGCTGACCATAAAAAAACCTACCACACAGCATCTGTCCCCAGCCAAAGGCTTCTTTGAGCAGAGGTTTGGCAGAATGACAGCTAATAACCTGGCTGTGTTGTCGTTCCTCTCACCTTCAGCTTTAGTGTTCATGTAAGCTTCAAGCTATTTGTACGTAATAATGGTTGTATCCTCGAAGCACACTTTCAGAAAGAGCTAAGCATCATTATTGCTATTAAATGCACAACAAAGAGACTAGCAAAGGACCTTCTCCAAAGTTTCCAGAGAAACCAGCAGAAAAGCAAGGTGCACTGCACGTTTGCACGGCTGCAGCGCAAGAACATTCCTCTTTGCCAGGAGCTCAGGTGACCACGGGCGCCAGAAGGCTGGCAAGAAGCCACTGCAGAGACAGAGGCTTAGGCATGGAGATGATGCCTTCAAACCAAGCAGTACGTGTGGAGCATGTCTGAACAGAGAGAAAGGGGTACAGGTCTGAACAGGAGCCTTGCACTTTCTTCATTGCAAAGGAGCAGGTTGGTTACTGCTCACAGCTTTGTCTTCTGCTCCTTTATCCAAAGGCAGTCAGCACCATTTCCAAGTGGCATAATGGGGCTGGAGCAAGGACAAGAGGGAGTGGGATGGCAGTGCTAGGCAAGTCTGTGGACAAGGAGAAAATTCTTTTCTCTGCTTGCTGGAATAACCTCTGGGGGGGACATGAACTTTTTTCCATACAATTAGACTGCACGTGGACTGTTTTGCAAAGTGGGGGGAGAACAACTCAACCAACAACAACCTTTGAAATTTTTGAAACCCACTATTTAGAAATTATGGGCTTTCTTTTTAAATTTTTTCCTATTTCTCTTTTTGAGGGCAGCTTGGTACATCTCTTTTTAAAATTAATGGCATATACTTGATCAAAAATGCTAAAATGCTGGTTCCAGCAAATTACCCAGATAATTAAGTCTAATTTCAATAATGCTCTGAAACACTACTAATAAATCTTTGGGCTCATACATTCCTTGAATATATACAAGCTACTTCCACAAGCACCAAAATCCACCCTCGCAGCTCCTTTTCTGTCAAGCTTTGGCAATCCCAAGCTAAATTCTGCTGTCAGTTATATCCTGGAAGTCTGGAGCAATTGCTTGTCCTCGGTGGCATAACTCAAGATTACAGCTGTGTAAATGAGCACAGAATGTAGCTTGAGATGTTGTAAATCTGACCTTCAGCTTGCTTCCATGAAAGGGGAAAAACCAGGAACTTGTTTTCACATTCACTAAGCTTCTTGAAAAACTACCCTGCATAAATATTATGATTTCAGTCATAGACATAGCAGATTTAAAATGGAGTTAAACCTGCCTAGTATCTAGATCTACCAGGAGGGGGAAAGATGACAAGTATAATATTATGAGCTACAGCAAGCAAAGCTTGCTTTTAAACACTGGCATGCACTTTGGCCTCCTACCATAGCACATCAAGACCTCCAGCTTATTCTAGGTCAGTGCATGACCTCAGGATACTGCAGCATTTCTCCACCAGCAGCACTTGAATGTTGGTCACCCAACCTCCACAGATGATGATCACCAGCCTTCCAAACCCACTTAGCTGGGTCTCTTGTTTTGGGGGGTGGGGGTGGGGTGCCACAGAATTTGTGCCTCACAGACCACACCTGGAGAGTGTGAGACTGCTATGGACCATTGATCCTGCTGAGCTCTTAGCTCCCTGCTACCATGAAAAGCTGACCCGAGGCATTTGGGGCCGTATCTTTACATGGGGATGGATGGGTTCAGTCCTAGTGCCCTCGCAGGATTTTGCACTGGCTCAGTGACACTTCTGCCTGTGCTTTCAAAATACAAGCAGACAGGAACCAGGGAAGTGAAATCTTCCTTTTTGTACTGACACCTCATGACTAGCAGGCCCAGCAAGTAAGAGAAACACACTCTTTCCCAGACTCCTTTAGCCACCATTTCTCTGAATGGTATTACAGATGACTTGTCAAGTAAAGGGTGTGGTAATATACTTACCAAGTAGAGTTAAAAGAATGAAAATCACAAAAAGCAGGCCTCTAAATCAAACATCAAAAAGACAAGGGAAAATAATAATTGAAGTGCCTTTGTTCATGGAAGCACAAGTTAATTAATTAATGATTTTTCTAAACAACTGGTTTTGGAGAAAATATCATTTGCCAAGGTGCAGTACAATCCTTGCAGGGTTGCCATTTGCAGTTATGAAAGCATATCTGTTATTGCCATTATACAAGCCTGAAGGGTTAGCTAGTTTCAGGATAGAAAAAAAAAAAAAACAAACCACCAAAATACTGCATGGTAAGTACTCCTATACATGTTGATTTTGATCATCACATTATCTCTTTGCTCTGATATGTCCACATAACATTCAGAAATCTCTGTCAGGCCACTAAGTATAACAAATTGCTGGCCTATACATTTCAGAATTTCAGCTGTCTAAAGAATAAAATGATGGCTTTGTACTACAGCACACAGCTGGACAAAGCTGGACAAAGATGCATATATCAGTGGCAGCAAAGATATTTATCTACAGATGAAAAGCTTGCAGAGGATATGTCAGCATTTTATTTGCTTCTAGACTGCATTATCAATCTTTGGCATTACTCAAACTTAAAAGTCATTGCATTATGCAAAATACTTTCAAACAAGCAGCATCTCTTGTCTTCATTTCTAACTTTCTTAAAGCATAATTTGATGCATTACCATAAATGAATGAAAGAGCCACAAAATCTCATCAAAATGAGAAGGGAGAGTGGATCTGAGTCTGATGACCTGTAATTTGGCTGCTATTGGGGGGCTGCTTTTAAAAAATGGACCAAACTCACTTTGTGCTGATTGCTAATTTAACCACTTTAAATATTTTAATATATAATTTCCATTTTTCTTTCTATATTAAGAAGTGAATGTACTTTCCATTTTAATCCTCAAACTGAAAAAGCAATGGAACAGTGTTTGAAGAAGCCATTTCAGAAACATGTCAGTTGAGGCATGTACCTGGAGACAGCAGAAGTCGCAATATTCTTGACTAGCACCATCAACAGACTACCAGGAAACTCCAGAGGTCAGCTAAGGACCTGTATTAATGATAGGAAATAAGAGGGAATTTCTCTTTACTCAACAGTGAGCATAGTTTCTGTGATAAAATCTTCCAGGTGCATGGTTTATTCTGGAAATAGTGGGATCTGAAGTTTGTTTTGCAAAGAGTGATTATTTCTGTGCAACTGGAACAAAATTATCCACAGGTATTTAGACTAAAAAAATCAATAATAAAATAACCTAGATTTAATTTGTTCTTTCTCCCCCTCCTGATTTCCACTATCTTATCACTTCTTCAGGGCTTGTCTTGAGCAAAGCATCACTGTAAACTGATGTGTTTGGTGTAGAATAATAAATTTCATCCAAGACCTTTTGAGTTACAGGTCATTTAATATAGTAACTGTGGGCAAGGCGAGCCCCCATTGTGCTCCCACTGATGTCAATGAGTGTTTGCTGCCCATGAGTTCAGAAATGAGTACCAACTCTGGCTGTGAAAGATCACTCCTAATCTAAATTTGTCACACACTGCCACTGTCTGTACCTCATTTTCTGGGTGCCCATCTTCAGGCTCCCAGAGATTAATTTGCAGGGTAGGCAGGTGCTATTGGAAACAGGGAAGATGATCTCTGTTTCATGAGCAGAGACTCTTGCTGTTTGGATGCAGTTGCTGTCCTACACTTACAGCCCTTGTGAAGGATTCTTCACTGCTTCCACCCTAAGTGCAGGCAAGTAAAAAAGGGGAGAGCTTATCTGGTTATGGCCTTGTGTCTGCAGCAGAGTGGCAATACTCCAGGGAAGCAGAGAATATAAAAAAAAAACCAAAAAAAACCAAAAAACAACCAAACCCAAGAACTGGGAATTTATGCCCAGGAAAGAAAAAAAAAAAAGGCACCAAAACCCAAAGAAACAAACAAAACAGCCATTTTATCATTTTGTGTTAGTGCTGGCAGAAAGCGGGGTACAGACACTGTCATTTGGTTCTGGCTCTGGTCAGGATTTGAATTAAAACAAACAAAACACAAAACCAAACAAGCCCCAGAGAAACACTTTCTATCATTTCAGTAAAAACTAACCATGACCTCTTGTGTCTGGCTAACTTATCAGATGGAAAATATTAACATCATGGAGCTCCAAGCAATTTCAACAAAAGCAAGGTCCTTGAGTTCCCTACAGGGACCTGCCCAGTTAGTTGACACTCTTTTTTTGATTTTTCTCTCTACAACTAAGATTTTAGGAAACAAAAAGAATAAGAACACTTCAGTGCACCCAGTCAGCTGTGAACAGACAAAGGATGAAGGTGCTCTGCTGAGAATGCAACAGGGAGAAAATGACTGATTCTCTGCAGTGTCCAAGGAACCCAAAGCCCCCTACTGAATAGTGAGAGTGAAAAATAAAGAGATTAAATAAAACAAAGCCAACCACAAAAAATGTTTATTTAGTCAGGAAACAGCATCCATCCATAACCCAATGTTTCGCTTCACAATTCTGATATGCTTCATTCCATTCTTTAAATGCATGCATATATATAAGTTCAAAAAGTCTGGATAGTTCCCCCTGCTAGCCATATCATGTCAGATTTTCCATGTTTATAAGGTCTTTCTCTGTTGCTGTGAGATAGACCTGGGCAAATAAAAATCTATCCCTGCCTGACTGCACAGGGAAACACTGACCCTGAGTAACAACCACACACAAACAGTGTGGACAGCCCAGATTTCTCTCCTTTAACCAGTGCTGCTCTTGGAATATGTAAAGCAAGTCAGCATTTTTGCAACAGAACTTTGAAGACTACAGTCTTCACTGGAGTAACTCATAATTGTTAAACACAAGGAGAGCCTCTGGCACATAAATGGCCAGTAATATGTGGACTGCAAACATTTAGGTGAGATTTTAAGAGTATTGGGTAGAACTCTCTCCCCAAGGCTATTCATGGCATTTTTAATGTCAGAATTAATGGGGGAAAGATTTTATTTGATGGGTTTAATTTATAATTTAAAGTAAAGGGCCAGAGCTCAAATTGTTCTTTACTCATCAGAAATTAATAATACTGAGCTTGAAGTAGCACTAGATAAACAAATTACACATGCAAATAAAAACATTATGATGGACTGCACCACTGTAAGTGAAAAATATTATTTACCTTCTAAAAGAAAAAAATAGTTTTAAATGAACATTTAATTTAATCTATCCCTTTAAAATATTAGCTTAAGAGAAAAACTTATTATCCCTTGGAAGATATACGCCCGTAATGGAGACTTCTCAGGTATCTGTCACAAAAACATTCAAAATAGATGTGAACACACACTTTAGTTTTTCCATAAATGCTGACATTTATTTCTGGTAAATATTGTCTCTTGCTTTATCTCTGCCAGTTGGTATCACCTCATATCAATAAATCTATGCAGGACTCCGTAACTACTTACTACTCTCATTGGATTAGCAACAATTATAAGTGACTGCTCCATAGATACACTGGATGAAGTCCAAACTCTTTCCCCATGGCATGTATGCCTCCCACCACTGCAGAATCCCCCAGGAGATATTTTCCTGCTCCCAGGCAGTATGGGTGTTCCTGGTAAACCAGGAAAGCACAAGGTCTGCCCCCACTCTCAGGTCAAAGTGACCACCAAGCATTTGTTAACAATGAGCTGTCGCATTTTTAGACGGTCCATCTTACAGCCTATGTTGTCTAGCTAAATCTACCTGGATGACAGGCAATAATCACATATACTTAATAATACAGACCAGAGGCTAGGATAATTTAACACAGCTTCTTCAGAATGCCCCTAGGAAAGACAGAAGAATTGCCACGCCCCTTTCCCAAATGGGAAGCAGTCAGTATGGACCAATACCAAGGAGGTCTTTTACTGCAAGCATGATGAATGGCAACCACAACCAAAGAAGCAGTGTCATATGAAGAAAACACTTTGCTAAGAAGGAAAGCACTAATTTCACCCTGGGACTGCACTAAGTAGACAGGGTTCTGCAAAGCAGACAGGCCAAGCACAGGGAAGCAGAGGGTAATACAAAGGAATTTACTTCCCAAAGAAGACAATATTGGCAGTGGTGGGCTCAAGGCCAAAACAAATAGAGATGCATTGATTTTACATCTGCCCACAGGCTTATTTTGTTGTGGGAGAAGAGAGCTTTAGAAACCTTAAGCTATTTTCCATTGCAGGAAGCCCCTGGTGATGATGAGAATACACAAACTGCCCATTGTTTCCCTGGGAGTGAATTGTCCCTAGGTTGCACCAGGTGTGCATTAGTCTGCTGGCACAAGGACCCTTTGAACCAAGACAGAGGATCTGAGAGGAAGGAGCAGGCTAGAAAGATGAAAGCAAGAACAATTTCATGTGAATGTGGAGAAGGACAAAAAAGGAACAAAACCCACTTGACATGAGATACAGTACCCCGAGGTGAAAGCCTACCCCTACTCCAGGAGGACAGAAAAGTAGCTGTGACAACAAGCAACAGTCGGATTCACTAACATCTCTTCAATTGGTCATGAGCAAGGAATGTTCAAGGGAATCCCAGGAAAACACACCTTGTGCCACTGGTGAAAAATATTTTTTTTTTTCTGTGGCAAAGGAGCAACCTCAAAAGGAAAAAAGAGTGGGAAGCCACAGTGGGAATCAAGCCCAAATAGCAATTGCATTGTAATGTCTGGGAATCCTGCCTCTGTGCAAGTAACCATGTGCTCGGTGATCCTGAAGCTGTTCTTTAAACATGCTCCAGCAGTGATGCATTTGTACTGTTCAAGTTTGTGCTGAAGACAGTAAATTCATATAGATGGAAAAAGTCAGATGGATGGATTGACCTTGGAACTTGGCCTGGAAGTTATTCTCAGTCTCCACAAGAAAAACACTGTTCATGTTGCATTGCAAAGCCTGAGAAGTGAGCACGAGAAACCCAGGGATATGCTGCATGCTGGTGATCCAAGCTATTGCTTGGGAGTTCTGTTCTCTTAAAGCCACTTCAAGATTCAAATTGAGTAATTTCTGCCTTTGCTACAAGCATTTCACAAGCCTCACAGAGGCATGAGATCAGATCCAGTACTTCTCCCAGCACATTGCTGAACGGACAGAGAATTCTGGAATGTTTGGAGAAAAAGTTCCATGTAAAATCTTCACAGATTCAGGAAAGTCTAAGGCCTGGTCTTGTGGTGCCTTCCACTTAGAAATGGCTCTCCTGCCCTAACACCTTCAGTGAAGGACAAACGCAGCAAGGAGAACTTGCCCTTGGAGCTAAATAAACCTGCTCACTCTTTTCCACAGGATGAAGTATTTCTGAAGATGCAATACTGTGTCCTTGATAACAGTGGCCAGTTTGTCATCTGAAAGGTGGAAAGTAGCCATCACCTAGGCTGCTGTTACTGGAGTTATCCCGACATGGATATCAGATGTTCTCATGAGTATGAAAGACATCAATGAGCAATGATCCCTCTCACCTTTCAATCCCTCTGCTGGCTTATTCTGTTGAAGAAAATGCTTCTGTCTGTAGACTCAAGCCTGAACTGAGTCATCAAGTATCTTCACTATAGTTGGACTCATGTAGATGCTGTCTTGAAACCCTTCTCAAGTCTGTTTAAAGACCTCAGGCCAGAACTTTGTGGGCACTATGTTTATAACTCTGTGCCCTGGCTGGGCAGCCCACCTGCTTTCCAGACAGGATTCAGAGAAAATCCCTGGTATATCTGCACCTGGATTCCAGAAGGGCAGACAGGCTTGAGGACTCTCAGGGTGGGGATGCAACACAGCACCAGTGGCTGTGATGTAACAGCTCTCTCCTGGGCCAGCCTAATCCATTCTTGCTCCCTGTGGCCCTGCAACCAAGAGTCACCCTTTCCAAGAGGGATGCTGGAGGCTGATCTCCTTCCTAGGCTTCTTCTGCACCTGCTCTCTCCTGGGCAGCAGCCCTGACACCTGGGTGACCAAGTTGAGGACACACACCTCCACCACAGTGGGTGGTCAAGACAAAACCCCCTGCAATGGCTGGGTAGCCATGCTCACATCCATCCAAGCAAGAGTCCTGTCACCTGCTGTCAAGTGACACACTAGAAAATGTAGAAACCTTCTCTGCTGCCCTTTCCCCTCCAAATCCAGTATAAATCATAAATCAGAAGAGGTAGAAGCCAGTTAGCTTTTCTTCTTTGCTCACTCACCTGTCCCTTGTTCCCTTGCCAGAATGGAAAGCACAGGTTCCAAATGCACAGGAAGTTGTCTCTCGTTTTGACCAGCTCAGCTGGAAGCAGAAGGGCCTAATGCAGGTGGCATGAAACCTAGTCTGGTGAGACCTCATCTGGGAACTACAGAGTTCAAGACATCATTTGAATTTGGCAGCTCCCCTCCAAGCTGCCCACCGTTTCCTTGGAGCGGGAGTGAACTTGGGACCTGCCCCAGCTGGAATCTGGGATCCACTCTCCCCTGTGTGAGGCTCCAAAAAAGGGACAGAGCCTGTAAGCTGTAGAAGGCCTCCTCATAAAGCTGCCAAGAGAAAAAAATAGAAAGTAAAAATTAATTCCTTGAAAATACAAGACCAAACGTGTTTCTGAGCATTCCCATGCACAGCACTGTGCAATATACCTTTTGCAAGTACATTTTAACCATGCCTCTGTTGATGCTGCCTTGCGCCCCCTCTGGCTTGTGTTTAACTTTCCACAACAGATCATACTCAGCTTTGGATACAATAAAACAAATCAGTTTCTTCCTTTTTACTTGTGCACGTCATTAACATTAAACACATGCTGCAATGACAGCGGAATTGATGGCTGAATGGGATGTATTTTAATTTAAGTAATATTTCCATTAACCTAAAAGCTCTCCCTTAAAAGTCTGTACAATTTATTTATTGGAAAAATTCCAGAATAATTGTACTGAAAATTCTTCTCTGAATGATAATATGTCAGAGTTTTAAAGCTCTCTTCTGGCAGCTTTTCTTTTCGCCTTTGAACATTACTGACATAAGAATATATTTCTCACAAGTCTGATGTGTATTGAAAAAAAAAGAGAAAAGGAAAAGAAAGAGGGACTGCTGCAGAAATCACAGTAGGTGTAAAATGCCACAGCCCCAAATCTGTCCCCTTGGCTGGAGCAGTGCATCCCAGATTTGTTACTCATTTATGTTAGGTTATGGAAAATGCAGAGGATTAAAAAGGCAGAGGGAAGCAGATGCCATGCAGGCAGAGACAGCTAGAAGCCAATCTCCATCTGAGAGCACAGAGGCACTGCACCCAAAAGAATGTGTTTGGAGGCAAAACTAAGCTGTGGCAGCTGGGGCTGGGACAGAGAGGTGCAGCTGCACTAGAGGAGGCGGAGGAGCAGGAGGCATTCCTGAGCTCAGAAAACAGCAAAATCCACCGTTCAAAACAAATAAAAGCTGGACTGTCCTCCCACCCCCGTGTTTGTGCTCACTGGCTTCAGAGCACAGGGGCACGAGATGGGGTCAGAGCTGCCTCAGAGCCAGAGCTCAGCCTGTAGAGAGAGGCTGCTGCAGGTTTGCCCCTTTTCCTGCTGCCCACAAAGGGCACGGCTCCAGCTGTGTCTCCTCTAAGGATGTGCCACAAGGGCACACAAACACACATCTACGTGTGCTTTTCTGTGGGCCAACAAGCACATGTGGTCTTCTGTCCAGACTTCTTTCAGGGAGGAGAGGGAAAATCAGAGGTACATGACAGCTGTTGTCATGTCACTTTGTGCTCCACTGATCGATGTATGCAATCCCTAGCAACTCCAATTAAGCAATATAACGTGCCTAAATAGGACAGCATGGAACTTCTCTCCCCACGGAGCACAGCCCAAGATTTGAGATGCCACAGGTCAATGGCATTTGTCCAGCAGGCACATTTGTCCAGTCGTTGCTTTCCCCAGCCTGGGGAAGAGGTGGTTGGACAAATACAGGGGAGCTGTGGGTGTGTGAGGATGATGACTTCTCTCCTAAACAACAGCAGGCTTCTGACAGACATCAGCACAGAGCCCTGTGAGCCAGCACAGGTGAGAGAGAGCCAGGGGCAGACCCCCTGCTCTTCTCTCATCCCTGTGGTACCCGGCTGCCAAAGCCAGCCAGCCCCAAGACACAGCCAAGGCTGTGTGTGTGAAAATCAGACACAGCAGCCCAGCATCACCCCAGGGCCAGAGAAGTACAGTCAAACCTTCCACCCTGACGCAGGTCCTTGGGGGAGTTCAAATCCACTCTGAGCACCTGAGAAGCCACTTTGCCTACTCTGGCCAGCACAGGTGGATGCCCCACGCTTTGGCATTCTCCTGGGCTGTGTAGAAGCTGGGTAGAGGGAAGGACTGCACTGAGACCCTGGAAACTGGAACTGGTGAGCAGCTCTGCTCTCCTCTCTCCCTGCTACAGACCCAGGTTAGGCAGCAGCAATGAGGTCTGGATCAGAATGCAGCAGCTCTCTCCCTTCCTCCCCTCCATCCACTGCCAAAACACCCTTGGCTGTACCCCACGCCCCTGCAGTGCAGCCAGCTCACTATTCATTGTGATTTAGGGTAATTGTCAACAAGAGATCAGAAATTAATTGTATAAAGCAGCAACACCTCAGGAAAGCAGAAGTTACTTAGGATTTGGATATACTTCCTCCTGTCTCCACCCACGGGTTCTGCCTCCAAGACAGGCTGGTTTCTGAAGCAGTGGAGGTGGAGCTGTTCCAGCAGCAGGTGTCCAGCAGCTGGAAGACTTTCCACCCAACGGTCCAGCCCAGTTGTGAGAACAGCACTCCCATCATGTATGGGACATACCGCTCTGTATGGGGACGAAGAAGACCCATTTCTCTTCCTTGCCAATATGGGATTTCTTCTGGAAGATGACACTGACCCCACAGTGTCACGGTACTCACATGCGGATGTGAGCAGAAAAGAGCGTGCTCCCTTCCAGCCACAGCCCTTCAAGGTCTTTCTCCACGGTTAGGGAGGGTCAGGAAGGGCAGCCAGCCCTCTGTGTGTGGCCTGAGCCTGGTTAGCATCTTTCACTCTTCATCACTCAGCCATGCCTCCCATCTGCACTGGCTCTAGATGTCTCTCCCTCCCCTCTCCTCCCCTGGCTTCTCCTTGCACAGACTGATTTTGTGATGCATCCAAGGGAAGACAGTGAAAAAGACATTAAGACAGTTAACTCCTGCCTGGACAAGAAAAAATGCTCCTAATTCTTTGCCACCCATAGAGCTAAGCAAATCCACCTGCCTTCTACTACATGCAGCAAACTGATGCTGACCATCTCCTTACAGCCTTGTGCAGGGGAGCACATTACTGAGGAACAGTCATGCTAAATACATGACACAGAATGCATGAAAGGAAATCACTCTTATCACCAGCTTTTCAGTTCATAAGGCCTCTGCAGACAGATGAGGATTTTGCCTTTATATGTCTCATTTTTATCATTCATGTATCACCCTCTCTCTTTTTCCTTTGCCTCCCCCTCCGCTCCCAGCACCTACCCATGCTGACTACAGGTTTCAGCCTGTGGATTAGGCACAAGGCTGACTGGCAGCTCTTACAGCTGGGGAGCTAATTCACGCTTTTGCAGCTGGCTCAGCCCATATCTCTGAAGTCCTCAGTGGCTCTTTTTTCTCCACCTGGGAAGCAGTTATGCTTATCCACTTCGGACAAAATGCTATTTCCACTTAACATACCTAAGAATAGCCTGGGGTGTTGTTAAATAGGAAACCTAATGTGAGAGAGCATGTGTATGGACTGCTTTGCTTGGCCACACACAGCTCAAGGAGAGCCATAGAGGATCTGCATCCCCTGGGACTGATCTAAAAGAAACAGCAGCGAGAAGGCGTCTGGAGGACTCCATCCATCTCTCTCCCAGCAGGGCGCTAAGCAGCTACACTAACAGCAGCTGACAGTGGGAGAGTTAATGGGTGTGTGCATTAGCCTACATAAGCATGTTTAAACTAGGAGGGCTCTGCAGAAATCAAAAGGGTTAAATTTCTAAGCTTCCTGTTCCAGAGATCATGAAACTATCACAAAGAGACTTCACATCATCATGGTTTTTTACCTCACTCATCAGTGCAAACTCTAATGTGCATGTGCATACATGGGTGTCTCTGTATATGCTGCTCAAAGTAAATTTTTTCATTTCTCCCCACTACCCCCAGAAACATAGCTCTATTACATGCAAGATAAAGGAGGGGGTTATTTCTTTAAACTCAGAAATTTTCAAGTTTAAACTCACCCCTAATCTGTCCACTGGTCCAGGACAGAGTCAGCAAGCAGCTCACCATGGCTTGCCAGAGGTCTAACACCAGCTACCTGGTAGATCTGTGCCATAGTACTGGAAAGTTATGGAGACATTTTTTAACTTGGCATAAGCAATAGACACTGCTATTTGACTTAACAACAGATGCAGAGCCTTGAAGCAAATATTTCATGATAAACAAGAAACCTGAGTAAACAATGTGTATAGATATATAATTGATTATGGATGCACCTGGGACCAGAGCAAGATCTAGAGAACTTGGTTTTAGGAACAGTATCCAGAGGAAATACTTCTCCCCCCAGGTCTGACCTCTGACATGTCCTCGTTCAGCTCAGCAGTATCTAGGAGCTTAAACTGCCCTAGAAAGCTTGAACCATGTGGGTTGGGAATAGGAAGAGGGAATGGGAGTGAAGCCAGACCGGGAGAGCAGAAAATCTCTCCTGTAAAAGCTTGCAAGACCTTTACGGTTCATCATAATGGCTTTCTGTTGTTGTAGTTGCAGGGATCATTTTTTAAAACAAAGAGATAACGTTTGGTTCATTTCTTTCATTTTGGAAAAGGGCAGCTCCTAAGCCCTTATCGTTAAGAAATAAGAGCAGTGTTACATGTTCAAACAATTTATGTGAAGATCCTGCCATTTGTTATGGGAACAGCAAGTACAACTGCAAGTCCATTATCATCCTTCCCTGCCTCTGCATGCACAGCATGAGCAAGTGAGGAAGATTAGGGGTAAAAGCAATGGAGCTTGCAAAGTCAGTGACAAATATTCAGTACTTGAAACCCTCTTTGATGCTTCCCACTCTGAAGTGAGACTTTGATTTGGTCAGCAGTCAGACATGGACCCACTGATTTTTCTCCAATTTACTCTCAGTCTCAAAAAATAGCAACCTCTTTTTGTGATGTGATGGCTGAGAAGCAAGTGACCCAACACCACTGCAGTACTCTCCCAATGGCCCCATGAGCAGTGCTGACAGGAGGTGGGCAGCAGAACTGATACAGATAAGTTAATAATACTGGAAAGAGTTCCTGGACACCTGCCAATGTTAAAACCTGCCGGTGATATCTGCCTTTTTACTTAAAAAAAACCACAAGGCAATTGGCATTACATTCTGGTCTTGTTTCCAAACCCACACTTCCTGTGACCTCCACTCCCCATATCTTCACCCTCCCACTCACAGCTAATCTCTCCCTGCCTCTCCCCACTCCTCTGTTGTTTCTGCAGACAACACATTTATGCTGCTGCGAGCCTGCAGCAGCAGACAGACCATTTCTCATAATAAACCACTCCTGGCTGCACAGCCAGGTTGGGCCCTGCCACGTGAGCAGTCAGGAACTCACGGGTTTTCAAAAGAAGAAGCTTTGCAATCCAGAAAAAAATCCCTACATCTCCTGTAAGAAAAGCCAGTGCCAGGGCAAGCACAGAGGGCTGAAGGAGGAGGTCAGCAGGGACAGGGGGCTATGGTACAGCCCTCTATGGCATCCCACACGGTGAGTGCTCAGCAGTGAGCCCAGGGCGAGCAGAGAGAAGAAAAGCCACTTATTGATGGGCAGCAAGGAAAGGCAAGGCCCCTGCTGCAATTACTTAGCAAAGTTTAGCGGCCTTTAAACAAAGAGAAGGTTTCTGGGGAATGATCGTGACCAAAACAGCAATTTAAGGAGCCTCCTGGAAGTGTGCTCTAGCTGTGCCAGCACATCCTTCTGTTCAGTGCTTCTGTCCGCAGACATCATGAGGGAGGGAAGAAGAGAAGGAAGGAAGGAAGGAAGGGGCCTGTCAGGGCAGTGGCAGATGCCGGCACAGGTTTCAGAGGCAGCACCCATGGGCAGGTGTCCCACAGGAGGTGATTGTTTCCTACACAGAAGCCAGCAGCAGCAGGGGGGCCGACCCTGCCACCTCTCTGCCCCTAGCATCTCAGAGATGTGGTGGTGATCCCAGCACAGGGTTGGGGTCCAGAAGGTCTCCAGAGGAGCACCACCTGTCTCCAGCATGCAGGGCTGTGACTGACAGGGGAGGGACCTGGATGGCAGCAATGCCCCCTTCAACTGATGGCAGCTGAAGTGATGGTGGAGCAAGTGACACCATGGCATGACTCCTGCCAGGAATGCTTGAGTGTGGCAAAACCAGCCAAGGAACCTTACCTGGGTAGACAGTGAAATAAAGTAAAGCAGCAATGAGACCCTGGATTGATGAGGTGCCAGGGGACTGATGGGGGCCCTCAAGCTGTGGATCACACCCCATTATGGGTTCAACTGCTTTTGGAAGGAGCAGAGTGTGGAAGGAAACCACATTAGGGAGCAGAAATCCTACGTGGGCAGCAGAGGAGCACCTTGCTGGGGGAGGAAAAGAGGAACAGAGGGAAGTTGCTGTACTTGTTCATCATAATTGCAACTGTGTCTTCCTCAGCCCCTCCTACAGCATTCTCCTGTCTATAGTATCTTCCTCCCTCTTCAGAGGGAAAGATTTACAAGCTCAGTTGATATTATTAATTTCACTGGAAATTTAAGAGGGAAACCACTTGTAAAAGTGTTAAAACAACAAAATAAAAATGGCAGAGGGACAGGGCTGCTAGATACGGACAGTTACAGATGTCTTTGCTTGAAACAGAAGAACTGCACAGCATACTCCAGTCACCTGCACCAGCAACAACAAAAGACAGAAAAGGAAAAAAGGGCATAATTTAAAGATGAACAAACCTCTCGGCTTGGAGAAATCTGTGTCCCTCCACACCTGAGCTCAACTGCTTGCTGCAGGTCCCTGCAGCCCTCCCTGTGCCAAAACAGACCTGTCATGAGGGGCCAACACAGCTACTGTGCCAAGCCTAAGTACAGCATGGTCAATTTTAAACAAATTGAGATGTGGTAGAAAGTAACATTGCTGTGGGAACAGAAGCTTTTCTCTCTTCTGGCTGTCCTGTTGGAGTCTCAGATGCTTTGGACAGTGATCAATGAGAGGAAAACAACAGCATTTTCCATCTGAACTTGCTAAACAGGCACACTGGCACAAGCAGCTGCTGAACCAGGGCATCCCACTGGCATCTTCTTCCCGAGAATCCATGGCTGGAGCAAGATAAGTCCTTCTACAGAGGCTTGGAAAATGCACCACTTTATAAAATAAGTTTTGTATGAGTGAGAGAAGAATGAAAGTGGTGCTTTCAGATAACACCACTTTCAGTATCAAAACTGTGGTGTCAAGGCACCAAGTGAAGGCTGCCAGAGGGCACAGCCAAAAGTGCACTGAGACATGGAGGAATTGATGGCAGCAGCCTCCAGAACAGCACTGACACCCCAACATGTGGCAGGATTCAAGGCCAGACACCTGGAGGGTCCAAAGGCCCTGTCTCTGCAGAGGAAAGAGAGACATCTCAAAGTCAGGCTACCAAAGCCTTTTGGATCAAAAAAAACAGTGCAGAGGAGAGAAAAACATCACTTTATAGGAGTGAGCAGCAAATGAATACTCTGAATATTAAGTCAAAATAGACACAAGCCCTTGGGAACAGAGGGATCATGAGGTATGGGAGCTCAAAAGAGGGCACATGATCAAACTTCCCAGCCTGAACGGTTCCAGCGGAGCCACGACTCAGCAATGTGGATTATACTGGCTACCCCACAGCTTAAAAAATGGCCTGATTTCAAGTAGTCCTGAGTATGCAGCAGGTTCTCAATGAAAATTTAATCCATATTTCAGACTTAGTAAGTGCCTAATATCCCACCTTAAGCTGTACTCTGAAATCACCTCCTCAGGAGTCAGCTCAAGGTTCATGTGCACACATGTGACTGGAGTGCATCCTCATGTTCAGCCTCTCCTCTGCCAGGGAAGGACAATCCCTGCATTCAGCTGTCCCTGATACATCCTCTCAACCTCTCCTGCTTCAACACCACAGGAAGTATGGGGACACACCACTGAAGATAGTGGGAGGCCATGCTCAGAGCACTCAGAGGTGCTCCTGAGCATCTCTACACACGCTGCTTTACCTCACCTCCCTGCTTCTGCTGGTGCCTCACTCACACCAGGGCTACCAGCTGTGTCAAAGGCGTGTTGGCAGGGTGTTGGCAGGGACAGGTCTCTCAGGAGCAGACAGCAGGAGGAGAGGAGAACTGACCTTCCAGTAACAGAGGCTGGATGAAAGCATGACTGTAAAATAAGACACACACCAGCCACACGTTGCTGTGAAATTGTTCCTCCCAAAAACACCCAGCCTGATCAGCCGAGTGCTGGGACTGCTGCAGAAGACTTCAATCTGTTATGGTAGTGCTGGAGCCTAAAGCCATGGTGAAGGAAGTGCTTGCAACACAGAGATGTGCCTAAGCCCCTGCTCTGTTGCTCAACACTACAGTGCACCTGATGGTGCCATTGCCTGGTGCTAAAATCTGGGCTTTTTGCCAGAAAACTCACTCTTTTTCTGAAGTAAAGGAGGCATGGGTCTTTCTCATGCATTACCAAAACAATCCTGTAAATACTACCTCAGCCTTTCCTTTGGAGTAGTCCAAACCTCTGTAGGTTCCTACAGAGATTCTCTTTCTTCCCAGATGCTAAGAAGAATGGGGAGACCCTTCATGGCTCATTATCCTTGCTCTCCACCAACACAGAACTCCTCTCCCTCTCTACCCCACAAATCTGGATAGGGGATCTCTGACAACAGGGACTTACACCTATGAAGTGGTTCAGTGTCTTGGCAGCAGTGAGCAGGAAACTCAGAAGCTTGTGGATCCTGTGGACATGAGTCCAGCTCTCTGTATCTCCTAACACATTTTACAGAATTTAATTCATAAAGTTGAGCACATGTTGGCAGAGATTTGCAACAGACGGTTCACCACAAAGGTGCCTCTCCTAGAGAGTTCACCGTAATTCCCCAGTGTCTGTAACTCAGTCCTGTAATTGAATGAATCAGCAGAATTTTCTATCACTTATAGAGAACAAAAGACTTAAAATTTAACCTGAGTGACCTCTGAGGGCTCAGATCCATAGACACAATAAAATTCATGGCAGAGAAGGACACCAACACATTTATTTGGTGTTTTCACTACCATTTTTTTCATCTAGTCTTATAATTTACGAGACAGGGAGATCTGACTCATGCCTTTGGGGCTGGCAGGAAAAGATGCCCCATACATGCTTGTACCTTGCTGTGTCTGAAAAGGTCAACAGCACTCATTAAGTGGGTGTCAGTGTTCTCGGGGATAAAGCACCCACACAGCTGGCCAAGAGGTGCAGAGTGAAGCTGCAGTGTGTATTATGTCTTATGGAGCAGGATGCTAATTCACTGAGGAGGGGCTGACCCAAGTATGCAGCTTGGTCTCCTGTCTTTGTAATCTTCTGCCATCCTGTGATGTAAGGCTTACGCAAAGAAAATGTTATAATAAAAAATGTAACAATAAAGTGTTAGAATATCCAACATATTCATGTACGTGCAGTAGAGGTAAAGATATGAGATTTTTTTCCGCAAAATTCACTGTCATCACTCTATCTAGTCAATAGCACCCTTTTACACCACTCAGGCGAATTTCCATAGTCAGCTAAAGAATTCACCTAATGAACAGATTATGTTACTATTTGCTTTTGGGACTGAAATCCCTACTTACTGCTCATCTGTTTCCAAATAGTCATGGAACCTGTAGATGGGCAAACCTGAAAAAGAAAAAATACAAAAAACCTCATCCATTTATATGCTAAAACATCAGAGCTGTCTATAAAATGAAAGCTTTCTCCTTGCTCTTCTTAGAAAAACAAGCAAACAAACCGACCAACCAAATGTACTTGAAATCATGAGCGTATAAAGAAGGGTTTTTTCCTATTATCATAGCAAGCAGGATGCAATGCATACTACCAAAAGTTTCTCAGCTATACAGCTCTAAAGGGGTTTATGTCGGAAACGCTGCAAAAACAAACACGGCATGGAGCTATGCAAATCCAGGGTGGTTTGCTGTGGCTCAGTCCTATTATCCAAGTTAATGATGCTGTGGTGTCACAGCTGCACACCCCCACAGGGTGGGTCTCCAGCAGGGCTCTCCTGTATCCATGGAGCTGACACAGCCTCCAGAGGAGCAGCCCCAGGCTGTGGGGCCAGGGTCCTTCCTCACCCCTGTGGAGGGGGGAGTGGGGCAAAAAACAGGGAGTGCGGGAAAAGGGGAATCTTCGTCACAGCTGTTGAGATGGAAGAGAAAGGAAGAAAGTTTAACAGTGAGGAGCACTGAATAGGGAAATTCCTCCCTCTTACCCCTTCCCAGCAGGAGCCTCTTCCCTGCATCCCCTCAGCCTCCCTCCACAGCTCTACCCAGATGAGTTTCTCATGGCTGGAGGATGGGTAAAGCAAATGCTGCTGATGGCAGCTGGTTTTCTGCCAGAGGTTTGCATTGCCTGTGTCCGACACCAGCCCTGAGAGCTGCACTTTGTGTCTGGTTATTATTTTGTGACTTTGTTTCAAGCAGATATCCCAGCCTAAAACCTGATGGTGGTTGAAGCCCCCTGCATGGACCAAAGGTAGCTAAGAAAAAAAATCATCTGTTAATTTGGTAATAATGACCTTTATTATCCAGAAATTAATAAAAGTTATGCCCACTAACACACATTTGATCATTGTATTGAATCATACTTCTGAAGCCTGCTTAAGCCAGAGACATCACAGTCATTATTATGCTGGTTTTACCAGGCACAGTTTTTGGAAATCCTTCCTCTTCTTTTTTTGGATCTGCATTACCCATTTTCCTGCCTCTTCCCTGGCTACCGTGCCCAACAGCAGAGAAGGAGAGAGATGAGGAACTGCAGTCAGCACTCCAGATGCTTCTACAGCAGACAAAACCTCAGGATTCACCCCACAGCACTGGCTTCCCATTGCTATCAGTCTGTGTGAGTGCATTGCACCAGCCTACAGCTACAGTTCAACAAAATCAAGGCAGCCTAAGGCTGGTGTCACACTGCAATGAACCAGACCACTGACACCCAGGTGAAAGATTTCAGAGATTCAAATACATATTTCTTCACCTATAAAGGTTGCAGCTAAGAAAGGCTCTTCTGCATGAGATTTGGAGAGGCTCTCTCCTCTAATTCCCTGAAGAAAATCCAAAAGCAGAAAGCGAGACCAACATTGCACTGGTATATTGGCTGATGGGTACAAAATCTTCTGACAAGTCGTTTGCTTGGTCCTGATTGGAAAATATCTTTAATTAAAACACCACATCAGAATCCTGAACCAATTTCATCCCAGCCCCGCTAAGTGCTTTGTACAAAACATTAACTCTAAAATCTCATTACACATTAGCAATCCCTGTGACAAACATAAATGATAATTTAGCTCTAATGCATTCTGGAGCAAGCCATTTTTAAGATAGGCACAAGATATCAGCTTGCTAGGAGAAGGGGAAGAGTTGAATTTATCTGTCTCTTTATTTTTTAAACAAATGGCTCTAACTGGCTCAGCAATGGGCTGCACAAATCATTGTCATGTGTAGATCTGATAGTACATAGCAGCTGTTTAGCCCAAATCTGGCACTTGAGCCTGGGTTGGGTTTTGAAATCCTACCAGCAGCGCTGAGCTCCCAGGTCTTTAAGCATTCAGAGGAAGGAGACTGGGATGTCTCTTCATTTTACAGAACAGCAGGAAGGGAGATATATCCAGAGACTGCAGGCAACGTGGGCTTGCTCAAAAATACAGGGTGGAGCAAGGAGAAGGTGGAACTCGTGCCTGCTGTCACTACATCTGGCTTCCCAGGAAAGAAGCACGAGTGCAAAAAAGGCAACACCTGCAGTGGTGATGTGATTCCCCAGCACTAGTGGGAACTGTGCCCCACTAAACACTGCACAACCCAGCCAGGACAACAGAGGACACTGCAGTGGATAATAGTTATATTAAGTACAAGAACTGTCTTAACAACACTCCTCAGGCCAGAGGGACGGTAGTGGAACTAATGTTATTTGCATTTCTTGTCAAAAAGATATTAAATATCCCTTCTTCGATTAGCAGCAACATTTTCAGCCTCTCTCTAGTCTTGAAAATGACCTTTCTAAACTCCTCAGGCTGCACCTTGATCAATTTTCCTGTGTGAAAGTGAGCACGTGGGCTGTTAATTTTGTGAAATGGGGAATTTATGGTTATTTACTATGGGATTATGAAGCATGTACATAATAAATATTATACAGGGGTTTTAAAAATAGGCAAACCCTAAAATATACTTGAAATACCACCTACCAGATTTGGTCATTTCCTGGAAATCTAGAGCTGGAATCACTTTTTTTTTACTGGCTGAATAGAAGTTACCGAAATTTTCAGTGAAGGGAATGCTTTTCCCTCATCTGATCTTTTCTGGCTGCACTAGAAATCACAGATTATTTCTGATTAAATTTTGTATGGGGGGAGGGGGATGGAAGGGAGCAGATCACCTGTATCCACTCCCTTGTCAGAGCTGAAAGATATGCATGGGGCCTAATAATCAGATGATGTTTCCTCTGTTGCAACTGTAGAGAAAAAAGTGCAAATCAAAATAAGCTTGACTTGGACAATGTGCATCTCTCTCCTAAAAAAGACTTCAAAACCAGTATTTGGTCTAGCAAGGAAAAAAATCCCCCTAAAACTTAGTGCAGGATGGGTGATGGGTGCAATCTTCAACCAGCTCTTCTTTCAAAGCAGCAGTCGTGCTTTACTTTGCCCTACGAAAGTGTAGAAATTATTTCTACCAGTTTAATGGGTGTCCACACGTTAGCTCCATGTGCTTTTGAAATATCATTCTTGTGCGGCAGAAGAAGGAAACTAACCACATTAGATTTAAAAAAATAAAACATACTTCATTTTTTCTTGCAACTGAAATGCCATTCTGTGATTTTCCCTATTTCCAGTCCTGGAGGAGCTGCCTGCCCATCTGTACTGGGGCTGTTCCTCCCCTTTCCCAGAGCTCTGCAAGAGGTGTCAAGTCCAGCCATCTCCATAGAGAGATCTGCTAAATATTTGGCATTTCACTTACACCTCTGTTCCAAAACATTTGAAAGCTACCACACAGATCAGACAACCAAGTTCCGCTTGAGAGTCAGGAAAAAATGAGAAGCCCCAGAAGAGGTTTTTGTGAAAAGGCAACGATCTTGCATGTAGGGAAGCTGACAGCAGTCAGGTGCTGGGTGGTTGCCTGGGTACCGCAAAGCCGATAATTCCTTGGTTTTTACTGCTTAAGAATAGTAGCTTGGGGTTGCAGCTCTACCTGTGTCTTAGTCTGCAGTTAGACCAATGTCCCAAAATCATTCAGATTCTTTGGAAGACTTTTCCTTGAATCATAGAATACCCTGAGTTGGAAGTTACTCACAAGGATTATCAAAGTGCAACTTCTGGCCCTGCACAGGACAACCCCAAAAATGCCACCACATACCTAGTGGTGTTGTTGAAACACTTCTTGAGCTCTGGCAGGCTCTGGCAGGTGCTGTGACCTCTTCCCTGGGGAGCTGCTCCAGTGCCCACCCACCCTTTGGGTGAAGAACCTTTTCCTAATATACAGCCTAAACTTCCCCTGACACAACTTCAGGCCATTCCCTCAGGTCCTGTCACTGGGCACCAGAGAGAAGAGATCAGTGCCTGCTGCTCCTCTTCCCCTCATGAGGAAGTTGTGACTGCAGTGAGGTCTCCCCTCAGTCTCCTCCAGGTTGAACAGACCAAGTGATCTCAGCTGCTCCTCGCATGTCTTCTCCTCAAGGCCCTTCACCATCCTCCTTGTCCTTGTTTGGACACTCTGTAAGAGCTTTATGTCCTCTTTACGTTGTGTCACCCAGAACTGTCCCCAGCACTGGAGGTGAGGCTGCCCCAGCTCAGAGCAGAGCAGGACAATCCCCTCCCTTGCCCAGCTGGCCATGCTGTGCCTGATGCCCCCCAGGACAGGGTTTTCCCTCCTGGCTGGCAGGGCACTGCTGGCTCAGGTTCAACTTGCCAGTGACCAGGACTCCCAGGTCTCTTTCCGCAGCACCGCTCTCTCCAGACTCGCTTTTCCCATTCTGTGCATGCATCCAAGTTTGCCCCATCCCAGATGCAGAATCCATCACTTATCTTTGCTAAACTTCATACAGTTGGTGATGACATAGCCCTCTAATTTTTCCTGGAGACTTTCTGGCTAGCCCACAGTTTCTCATTTCTTCATTTATAGTTAAGCTTTCCTGAATTGTTCCCCCTCTAGAGGATTTGTCTTCCAGACCACCCTGCCATACTGCCAGGTCTCAATATAATTTTTCTTCCTCTTGCCACACCTGTGTGCTTGCTTTATAGAGGCAATTAGACTAAAATATCATATTTGGTAAAACTTTCAGTAACAAGCAGCATGATGTCAAGGCAGCTCTACTGGTGTAGCTGCACATGTGTTAGGTAGCTGTATTCTTTCTCTTCTCTGGCTTTCAAACAGAGTTCAGTCAAAAATTGTTGCATGTCGTCCACAGAAGGGGTGGGGAGTGATCTGAGGTGATAGCTTCTTTTGTCCTCAGCATGGCCCTTGGCTAATCTTTAAATCACGTCTGCAGGCTTTGCAGAAGTGAGTCCATTTTGAAGGTGACCAGCATGATAAATGCTGCAGGGTGGGAACAGGAGCTGTGCTTAAATTTGTGTTTGGCAGTGACAATCAGCATTATCAAGTGATGCTTCATTAGCCACGTGAAGAACTGAACAACCCTGTTGCTTTATTTGCAGCCTTCTGCCTCAGTTATATGCTGACCTTGGTCCACATAACTCCAGCCATAACACTGTCCTTTGACTATTCATGACATGCTTCACAGCTCTGCCTACATACCTGTGTCTGCATGCATACATAGCTGTGTCCCACACCTTGGGACCTGACCACCCTTGTTCAAAGGCAGCAACTCAGCCAAGGGAGCTTAAAAAAAATAATAAGGTTCAACTTGTTCTTCTCCTTAGTTCAGCTTATTCTTGTAGGAAGTTACTGCCTGTACTTTGTGCCAAACACATGTTCAAAAACTACATTTGGTTCACATCAAGAGGAATTTTCTTCTCAACATTGCTCCAGCAGAAAGTATAAGCTTCACCCAGTGCTGTGGAACATGTGATATTACTCCAAAAATAGTCCACTACTTCTTCAGCTTGAGAGTAACCAAGTTACATGTTGGAGAGAAAACCAGCAGCTACAGGCAGGGAACATGCTGGAGCAAGGGAGAGGACAAACAGGATCCTGAAAACCAACATGGTGCAAAGCAGCAGCAAAAAGGGGCAAGGGAAGTAAATTAGGATGGGAAGTCTTGGGAATGCTGGGAAACAGATGCAGTGACAGACAGGAGAGAAGCACAGACAGCCCTTTTGTGTGGGCTCTCAAACCCACATGGATCAGATACATCTGGAGGTGAAGTTAGCTGGGGCAGGTCAAACAAAAATAAGCCCTTGGTTGCAAGGAATGAAGTAAATCTCACCTGGCAATGTCTCCACAATGATTAAACAACTGCTGCAGACCTGCAGCTCTTACATTGCACACCATCGTTCACCTGTAGCCTGTTCGTGGTGGCAGGAAGGCTCCTCAGTGCTCTCACTGTCTTCTCCCAAATCAGCTTCCCTAGACTTTTTCCCTGCGGGTGTCCATGCCATGTCCTGCCCCTTTAGGCCACAGCTTCTGCACCTAGCTGTAACCTAGGGAAGGGAAGCACGAGGCAGGGGCACATCACAGCTGGCTGGAGCAGGGCTGCCCCACAGGAGCAGCCTGGACATGCCACTGCCACTGGCAGTCTCTTCCCTCTCACTGAATAAATACATGAATGCATCAGTCTTCACAGGATAACCATTACCCAGGTAGAAAAACAGGTAAATCCCATTACCCTCAGGACTTCTGCTCTCTGGTCGTCTCTCTTCCCCTTTGCTCGACCAGATGCTGTTCTCTGCCAGCCTCATTTCCAGAAGCAGCCCATAATAGAACAACCACTGGTGCTGCTGGAAGCTGCTGGGAAGAGAGGTGTGGGAAGTGGGAGGCCTGTACCTACTCGCAGAGATCTGTGCTCTTCTTCAGAAGCTTGTGGGGATCATATTCCAGCTCTGCAGCCCTTACAACTTCTGTGGCATCCCCTGCATAGTCTCCTGTGGCTGGATGTGCTACATGGAAGAAATTCCCCACCCCACCGGCTGTACCTGCTCCAAGGATAGGCTGTCCCAGCTCGGGTGGTTGTGCTGTCCTTTTCAGTGACCCGCATTCACAGTGATTTGTGTCTGCCTGTAAATCTGCCACCTGTGCCTGGTGCCATCAGAGCTCTTCCAGGAAAGCCCCGTGCCATGGCCTCACTGCCTGACGCTGACCCTGTAAAGGGAGGCTGGGACAAACCAAACTGAGTCGTGCACTCTGCTGCAGGCAGGGCACCCCAGGGCTCTGCAGCCATCCCTGTGGATCAGCCAGGCTCTCCCACAGGGCAGCAGCAGGGACGGCCACTGGCCAGGCAGGCAAGTCCTGTAGTGGGTTTTGCTCTGGCATCATCCAACAGAGCAGAGTAAAGCCACGACCACCCAAACAAATGCAAATCAACTGCATCAGCTGGGGGAAGACAAACATAAGGAAGAGGAACGGGGCATGCAGCAGCTCCTGGCGGGATCAGAAGCAGCACTGCTTTCACACACGTTTTGCTTAGCATAAAGGCTCCTGTGATGTTTCATGACTATCAAAGGCTTTGAAATTCACAGGAATTTCAAGGAAGGCAGAAGTTCATCTGAAATGAGAGAAAGATTATATTTTCCCTCCCACCATATTTCCAGCTTCCCAAGAATTTTCCTTTGAAGGCTGCACTGCTCCCAGGAATGTCTTTATGATGTTTTTTAAGTCATTTCCCATACAGGATCATCACTGCACAGCGCAAGCAAATGGTAGAGGCTCAGAAAGAAACGTATGGGGCTGACAACCGAGGGTGTGGGCGAGCTTCAGCTTCTCAACAAAACCAAATCATCCTACCACAGTGTAGTAGCATTGGTTAGAGGCAAGGGTACCAGATGTCCCAGAGTGGAGGGAGAGCAGGGATTTCCTGAGCAGCTGTTTGACTGAGCAGTGCCTTACTGCTTCCATGCTGGCTAAAACAAGAATACAGATTTGAGCTATGGGAGAAATTGCACTTTTTCAAAGCTTTTCTCTTAAGTACGAGACACTCCCATCTGGAAAGGAAAGCACCTGCTAACTGCCTGCAGTAAGGGAGAAGGGTCTCACAGAAAGGCATTTTAATTTCCAGCCCCCAGAAGGGCACTCCTCCACAGGTCTGCTCTGATATCTGACCACCAGGGAATACATAAGCATGGAGCAGACTGCAGAAACTGAGATGAAGCTGCTCCTTTCCCTCTGATAAGAGTGAGCCGATATTGAACCTATTAGTCAGATTATGGTGGATCTGAATTTGTTTCCCCTTGAGCAGCAGCTACAGAGACAGGGCAGCTGGATTAAGTTTCACTTTCCTATGTAAAATGACTTAACAGAGTAGATAAAACTTAATATTTGTGAAGGCTCATGTGTTTCCCTGAGACCTGATCTCAATAATGTCTTATGAATGCCTTGCTGATTGTTTAATGAATTATTTTTCTTCCTCTCAGACTGCTAATAATAAATTATAAGTAGAAGGAATGTACAGACTGCTTGAAATAATTCCTTGAATATGAGTTCAGCTGCAGAACTCATTCTGTTTTGCCTTCCGCTACCACTGAGCAAGTGCCTTTTGATGAGGATTTTGGGGCAGAGGAGCTCCTCCTGTTCTTGTGAAATAGGAAGGCCCTAGGGATCTGCAGGGCGATGAGTGAGCTGCATGGGGGAAGCTCAGCCTATCTGTGAAATACATGAGGTTTCAGCATAAACCAGCTGGCTGTGTGTGCACATTGTTGTACACCTCCCAGGTGAACTTGGCAAAGCAGAGGGACGAGGGATAGAGGAGCTTCAGAGACAAAAAGGAGGGACAGTCCCATTTCAAGGCTGTGGAAAAGGACTCAGGATCTCACCATCTACCTTTACCCGTCGTGGGCTTTAAGAGACATTCAGCGTGAGTCACATTCACCTCACACAAGTTTTGCTGTCTGAAGAGCTCACATCCAACCAAGCCACCTACATGGAGAGCCCAGGCAGATAACAGAGGAGGAGAAAAGTTCTTGTTTGTATCAGACTTCTCTTACAATCTAGGCTGAACTGCCCTTATTGCTGCCCACGTCCTGCAGCTGACGAGGAGCAGGAGCCTAGCTGAGAAGCCCAGATCAGAACTAGTCAGGCATCCCACTGCTGGTGCCAACAGCCACCCACCCACACAGGAATGTTATGTGGCTGTGTCTCTCCTAGAAGCTATTAACTAAGAGGGGTTTCCACATTAGTCATGAACTATATATACATATATACACTCTATAAAATATATATGTATTATGGAGCATAATCCACAGATTATGAAAGTCTGCCCCTTAGCATAGTTCACCCTGGAGGTCTCATGGATCATTTCACACATTTCAGTGTTAAATAACACTGAATCTCTATATCCATAGGCACATAAAGGGATCAAACTCAGCTATCCCAGTTATTCTCAGCAACACTTTGCTCACAGGGGGAAAAACAGAGCACCAAAAGAGGAAAGTAAATGAAGGACAGCATGAAAGACACAAGGTGCTAGGATGTCAGCTGCATTTATAAACTTCCATTATTAGCCTTCACCTTCATCCTTGCCTCTTCCAAATCAAAGTGCTTTCACTTTAAATAGTGCCAT
Organism: Pseudopodoces humilis; assembly: GCF_049639895.1. Lineage (NCBI taxonomy): Eukaryota > Metazoa > Chordata > Aves > Passeriformes > Paridae > Pseudopodoces > Pseudopodoces humilis. The sequence goes on along the minus strand of NC_142202.1, from coordinate 38,571,735 downwards.
GCACTCAGGGGAAGCTGCTGGAAACATCCAGCAGTGCAGTTTTCTACATGCAGCCAAGCTAGACCATGCCCTGCATTCAAACTAGAGGCAAACAGGTCTTGTCATCCCCAACCACACATGGAGCTCAAAGCCAAGCGAGGACATTGAGGACTTAGCACTAAAAGGAGCAGCCTTTTGAAGAGAGAGGACAGGCACCATCCCACCCTGCAGTGTGGGCACAGTGTAGAGCAGGGAGGAGAGGAGAGGCTGCTTGTCCTGTCCCCAGGAACACAGAGACATGGGCTGGACTAAGCCAGCAATAATGCCATGTGCTGCTCTGCCCAGTTGCTGCACACCGGCCCAGCTGTAGCTGGCCAGGCTGGTGTGCACAAGAGAGAGTGATGTGCGACAGAAATCTTCATGGCGAGGGGTAAGAAAATGTTTTTTAAATCAAAAACAATTCTGCAGTTTTGGCAGGGAATGCCAAATACGGAAAACCCACTGAAAGCTTCCTAATTGCTTGCGCCAATTGTTTGGGCACACACACATCCACAACAGCATTTATTCCACTGGTAATGTCCGCAGTAAAACCAGCGTCCCAGGTTCTCCTCTGCCCAAAAGGCAGCCCTGAGGCACGCCAAGGCTGCAGGTTAGCTTGGAGTCTCAGTGAGGAAGCATGAGATGGGCAGGTCAGCACTTTCAGTATTGCTCATTAGAATGACTCACAGCTTGGATACAAAGCCAGGTAGACAAGGATTACTCATTGCTCCTTTCAGCTGATCAGAGCTCACCTCCTTCCAAAACCTGAATTAGCAATTGTCACCATTGCAGACTACAGGGTAACCAGACCTGCAGCAGGGCTCATTACCATCATTTAGGCTCATAAATCATCTTGTGGTGGGACACCACGGTGCTGCAGATGGGCCAGGAGGGATGCTCTGGCTTCTCTGCTCCATCTGCTTTCTCTATGACTCCCACAGCACCCACCAGCTGGTGGCACATCAGCTTTCCACCACCCTGTGGGAGAACTGCAGCTCCCTGCACAGGGAACAATCACTGTGTGGGTGGTCCCCAAGCTGGAGTCTGCCAGGCTTTAAGCCACTGCATAACTTTGCTTCACAACAGCCATTTGTGTGAGCCAAGCCGTGGGTCTGCCCCAGAAGTCACCACAGTCATTTCAAGGGAAAGAAAGTTCTAAGTGTGAAAGAAAGACATCTATGTCCTCAAAGACACATAGACACCTGCTGCTGAATGAAATCAAAGGTGAGGTGGGTTGCTTTGCTTTGTGGATTCGTACCAGGCTGGCACCTGACCCTCAGAAATAGCACACACTGAGGACTGAAAAGCAGAGCCCCAGGAAGGCTCTTATGTGTCATCCCAGGTCTTGTAAAGTGGCATGTTACAAACACCTGGGTATCCCAGTTCCTTTATCTCTGCTCTGATAATGAATTTTTTGACCTTAGCTAGTCTTCCCCACCTCCTAATCTGTATAAACCCACCATTTCAGAGGCAGCGTTTTTGGTGATGCATTGCTGACTCCTGCAACTTGGGCAAAATTGCTCCAGAAATCAAAAACTTGTAGGTCAACATTTATTAACTTTGTATTAAACTGTGCAGTCATTACTGCCCTTGTGTTTCACCATGCTCTTGGCAGTCACTACAAGCTCATTTGTACAAATACCTACTCATGTCTGTACTTTCATCACACTGGTTTACTGAAATAGCTCCCATATGGGAAATACATTTTCGTGGTTAGTTTTCTCTTTCCCCAGCTGTATTGCTTGCACATCTCCTTCTCCTTTGGTTGTCAGACCTGCATGGCACCAACCCACCGACCTCTCCTACGTTTGCTAGGGAGCTAAGGAGCATTTCCGTATTTCTCCACATTGGTAACATCCTTATTCTTAGTGTTTGGGATGTTAGAAAACAGGAGGAGAAAGAGATTTCTACCAAGAATACATGCCTTTGTTCTTAAAAAAAAATAAAAAATAAAAAATATCGTGCTTCAGGCAGTAATTCAGCCTCCAATTATTAGGGAGATGGCTAAGATAACCCTGTACCTAAAAGGCACTACAGCTGATCATTGAAAGATCATCTGGCTTTCCTGTAACAAGTCACAATAAAACAGCATATTTATAAGGATGCCTTCGGACAAACCAGTAAGGGGGAAGAGAGTGAGAGTGAAGGGGAGAAAACATCTGACCAAAAATTATAATTAATCTGTGGAGGAGCAGATGACAACTTAGGAGATCCGAGAATGCTCTTTTCACACTCATGACAATAGCACTGAACACTGCAGGTCTGCATTCAGGCCACCAAAAGAGAAATCTTGTGAAGCAAGCAGGTGGGGCTGATCTTAATGCAAGGAGGAAGCGTGTCTGAAGTTATCAATTTTCTTTTCAAAAAGATTCTTGCAGCAGGCAAGGATCAAGTAATTACTTTGCCCCTGTTCACAAGATATCTCAGAATAGTAACAGACCACACACCCAGGAGAAGATTAAAGGAAGTCAAGGGTCAGGAACACAGAAAAGCTTGTGATACAGAAGAGAAGATTTGCATGGCCATTAATATTTCATGACTTACAAGCCATGTGGTTCAGAACAAATATCTGCACAATAAAGCAGAACTGTCTGCCATCAGGTTGCATATTTCAAGACATACCTGAGTCATAAAGGTATTATTTACATGCCTTTACCCACGAACAGAATGCAAAACTGTCTGTTCCTGTAGGGGAACATGGAAAGCCTCTCTGAAGGCTCAGCAGGATATAAAGTGGGGCCTCTGCCCTCCACTAGACCTCTGCACAGAGTGAGTTTCAGCCTAAAAGCAAAGCATAAATAGCATTTTTCATACTGCAGGCCTATTAGATTCGCTACAAAGGAAAAGAGCTGCTGCACTGTCAGTATGTCTCTTCAGCCTCTACTCCAACCCATGAAACAAAAGTGCTATTTATATGCAAGTGTACAGCTAGCAGTGCAGACAGGAGATATTGTATTCTCTGTCATTATTCCCATTTTAGGCACATCAAGGCTGGTAACTGAATTTAAAAAACAAAACAAAACTCAAAAAAACCAAAACACCAAACCATAAATGACTACTTTTCTCCCAGTGAAAAGAACAAGATGTGTCAGGGGTTAAGCACAAGTATTTTGTCCTAGGATTTTGGCAATTACGCCTTGTGAGATTTCATTCTGGGAAAACAGAGTTTATTGTGGTGGCATAAGCAAGCCCTTTCCTCACAATCAAAGCTAGGAATTTTCCCTGCCTGCACTTGCCTGTATGTGGCTGGAATAAGCAAGTGGAGAGAGTGGAGCTGACTCACCAGCACAACCAGACTCTCCTGTTGCTGCCAGCCACCGATGGAACTTTTTTCCTGCCTTTGCACCTGGGCTCTCCCTTTCCCAAGCTGCTATAAGCAGTGAGGCTCCTGACTTGAAAGAAATGCTGAGAGCCAGAATGACACTGCTAAATCGCCCAAAGGAATTGCTCAGAGCAGGGAGGCATGTTAGCACTGCTTGTCAAAGCTGCTGCTTCTCTGAGTCTCTGTGTGTGTGTGTATGTGAAGAAAAAGGTGAGAGGAAATGAGAAGTTGTGGGGAGGAAAAAAGAACTAAATAAAAAAAGCACTGCACCAGAATTGCAGCCACTGTTTTACCGACAAGAATAAAAGCCCTTGCTTGGGGAATTTATAGCCAAAATGAGTCTAATACCACAGGGCTTGATTGCCCTGATTGAGTGCTTTCCAAATTACTCACATGAGTAACCTCACTGACTCTGTCTGAAGGATTCTTCCACATGCACAGTCTGGCTCACAGTGATTAGTGACAGCAAACTGCAAGGGGAAAGGCATGACAAGGAAAAATTGCTCTAAGGCAACATTATTTACTGCTTCCCTCCCTCCTAAAAGGAATCAGGTGTTTTGACTATTTCATTCATTGGCTTCACCTTTGTTTTAAACCAGGTGCTTGCCAGAGTGGAAATTGTTTATTTCAAGGTTCCTTCACACAGGGAAGTCTGAAGACAAATCCAGAGCAGGTCCTACTTCCTAAATATAATTTAATATGATCCTACTTCATAAATATAATTTATTATTATAAATTGTGTACCTCATTGTGAGGTACATGACAACTAGTAAAATGCAGCTGTTTACTTCACCAAGATAAAGCTTTGGAAGAGTCTTGACTGAGGAGGTAAATTCCCACTTTTCCACCTTCCACTATACTGCTATTGGCCAAAAGTGTTTGGTTGCCAACTGTCTTGTGGTTGAGTGTGACAAGGTATAAAATGGTTATTGTTGGATTTTGCTGAGGTTAGTGATGTGGCTGATGAGGTGATTTTATTTTAGATCTACCTGATAACCCTGGTTCTTACTTGAGAAACCCAAAGTTATCTCTCACAAGTGGCATTTATCTCTCTCCTTCCCCAGCAAATTGAAAGCTCACTGAAAAACTTGCATCCCAAATGTAACCATTCACAGCTACAGGCCTGAAGTTGTAAAAACTGTTGTTCTTCCTTCAAGGTTAATTATTCTAAGGCATGTCAGTTCCAAAAGCTGTATGTTATGCTGAGAGTTATGAACACTGAAAACCTCACATAATTGCAGAGCAAATCTCACTTCTGCCAACCAGGTTTTCAATATAATCCCCTTTTTTTCTTGGTCCTCCCAGGTCTCAAGTGCTCTCAGTGCTCCTCACTTCTTATGTTTCACTGGAGAAGAGACAGAGCAGTGCTGCTTCCTGCATCTCTGTCCCTTTGCTTCTCCTTGGACTTGCCAACCATGAAAAACAGGAATGCAGCTCCGTCTATCCCCAGTGAGCCTGCAGGACTCAGACTGCTATGAACACAATGAGAGAATTGCAAGGACCATCTAGTCTAACCTTTTTTGGTAAGAGCAAGGTCTAGACATAGGGTAGTATACTGTCCAGCTGAACCTTAAAGGTGTCCTAAACTGGAGAGAGAATACACCATTACTCTGGAGAGATTATTCCAATGGCTGCTGATCTCCTTGTAAAAAAATTTCCTCTTGTGCCCAACCAGAATCTTCCCAGGAGTAACCTGTACCCATCATTTCTTGGGATGGCTATCCCTTGAGACAGCTCTATTGGTAGATCACTCAGTGATCTGGTTTGAGACTAGGACTCAGCTGGCCTACGAGATTCTGGAAACTGTATCATGGGCTTGACTAAGTAAGAAGCCAAAGGTATTTTGTTTTGCTTTCATGCTTTATTCTTAAGCACATTCAAGATCGTGAGACACTTGGATATTGTGATGATACTGGAGTGCACTCAGCATTATACAGCTTGAGCACTCTATGATCTCAGATGTGGCCATCCACCACTTAAACTCTACTGGGGTTCTCCTGTTGACCTCATTTCACTGACAGGAAACTGAGGGACAAAGATTCAGAACAAGAGCGCCAAAGCTACTTGAGTAAAAGAGTAGCTTTCTTCATGGATAGCTGGGGAATGCAAAAGGCAAAGTTACAGCCATATGTGCTATGCATGTCAAAATGGGGAGAAACGTGCCTGAGAGAGATGGAGCCAAGCTGCCCAGCTGGTTCCTGTGGGTGCGGTGGAAAGATGGGGATTTATCAAACAGTGCTTTCCCTTCTGCACTCAGGCAGGTATATTGCTTTTGGGTACAAGGAGTTATCTTTTTGGATGATGTTGTTGCTAGAAACTGACAGAAGAAGATAAGGCAATGGTGTTTTCTTTTCTGGAAGACCATGAAAAAGATTATTTTGATGAAAACCTTGCTGACCACACTCCGTATCTTGACGTATCACTTAAGGTGATGGTGGTATTTTGTGGATTTGGCTGCAGGGGTCTTGCCCAAAACTGCACAAATCATCAATGAAAGAAGCATCTGAAGCCCAGATGTTCCAAACATTAGATTTGTGCCCTCTGTATCAAAATAGTTCTCTTCCATCTGCTTGGAGTCACATGAATGTAAAACAGGCTTTCTACATAATGTCACACCTGAACATCCTGATCTAGACCTGAAGTCTTGCTTGTTGTCTTTCTGTACCAAGAAAAACCTGTGCCACCTCACCATCCTAATGAAGGGAGAATTTGTCTATGAAATGCAAGACAGCACAGAAGGGGGCAGGGCAGAACCTTAGAATAAAAGAACAAGAAATTCAAATTAGGCTGAAGAAGGGAAAAATTTCCAACAGAGGCATTAACAAGCTTGCTTAAGATAACAGGAGATATGGTAAACCAGTTCTTCAAGGACCGAGATAATTTCAATTTTCTTCACTTAAAATTCCAGCCTGCAGTCTCTGATGAACTTCTTGTCAACATGATACAGGCTTGACACTGCTGCTCTTGTTTAGGGTTGTCCCCCTTCTTGGCTCCTATAAAGTCCAGAGTAATTTTCAGTCATCTGTCCAAGACAGGGTTCAAAAGCTCTGATATTACTGTTATTCTTTATCTTCTTTCAGTCCACATTGGTATACATGTCCTATTTTCTCTCAGAAACAAAGCTGAAGATCTGCTTCATTCACTGCCTTTCAGGGAAAGAATCAAAACGATCTCATCACTAAGGTTATATGGGAAAGTCACACAAGGGCATGCAAGTAATGGCCTTGTGGCCCCCTCAGCAGTACTGGATCCACTCTTCATGAAAGATCATGAAAATGATCCAGATTAACTAGAGTAGTATGCATGTGAAGGCCTCCAGATTGCACCCATGTTAAAAACAACACATGGAATTTGCCACAGCAATTAACATGCAGTAACATTTCTGAACTGGTAGTGATGTTTGAACTTTCAGTGGTTAGCAGATAGGCTAACAAATAAACTGTGCACACAAATAAACTCCATCACAAATTTACAATGTTTTACCCAATATCTGAGGTCAACACCTTAAAAAGGCTGTGCTCTATGAAAAAGCACATACACAGGAGTGATCTGCAGTTACCTTGTCATTTCACCTTCTCTGGAAATTGTAACTGGAAAGGTGTAGACAACTAATAAGATAAATATTACACTAACATTTCACTGTGGGTTTCTAATACACACAATACAGACACCAGAACAGTGATCCCAGTATCTTTATTGTATATTAACACATTTCTGGTAACAGTCTTGCTCACTCTAACCTGCCTTTTTACTGAAATAACTTCAATGTTAAAAAAAAAAAAACAAATCCCTTTAAAACACTGCTTTGGGAGGCAGAGACTGTCATGGTAGTAAAAAGACTTGGATATAAAAGATGGGGCTTCATTTTCACAAGAGTATGAAAGCAAGCCAGAATCAACACTGAACACTTGTTTGCTCAATGACTGACCTATGGCAAGGTCACTCTCAGTGAACTGAAAATCTATAGAGTTCATTCTAAAAAAGTCCCACAAACAAAAAGAATTACTCTGCATAGCATCTTGTCCATATAAGGTGCTTACAAACACATGAACTTTAGAGAAAACACCTTCATTTTCTGATAAGTTGCTGAAATGATGCAGTTTTGAGGTGTGACACTATTTGATGTTTCTTTTCCTTGAACCTCAACTCTCAGTTTATCCAGTTTGTTCTTCAAAGTAGTAATCTTATTTATTGCTGAAGATGAAAACACTTTGAAAATACTGTGACAGAAATTAAAAAGGACAAATACATGCTATGCTACTTCGTGAAAAAAAAAACAACAAAAAACGCCAAACTTTTTAGGGAGTTACTGATTATTTGTGATTGCTAATTTTTCGAGTTCAACTCAACAGGAACTGCCTGTCAGTTGTCTACTTTTAACTGTTTGAGAACTTCACAGGGTCACCAAGAAAACAGTAGGATAAAGTCCCTTTTTATTTTTGCTGGTAGACCTGAATGCCAGCATGAAAGTAATTTCTGACACTGCACTTTGTACTCTTTGCTATGAATGTCTCTCATTATTTTGACACTGATAATGGTCAAGTTTGTGTTGCCTCAAGGGAACTACAGTAACTGCAGTAACACAACGAAGAGCCATCTAGAGATGCCAGGCCATCCCCTGTTAACATACCAAAACACACAGACAGTGTTGGTAGAATGGTGGTAAAAGTCCACTGATAAAATATTTGTAATCTTTAAACTCCACATCTAGCTTTAACTTGTAGACCTATAAACACAATTCCTAACATGAACGTGACCACAAACAGGTATTACTGACTTGGTTCAAGGGGTAAGGAACAAATACAGTTCTGCTCTCTGGGGATCCGGATGGATGAAGGAGGGGGATTGCACAGTGCAGCCAGAGACAGCACAGAAGCAAGGCTGTGCCCACACTCCAGGCCAGGACTGCAGGGTACAGGCAGCTGGCACTCAACAGCAAATATGACAAGGGCTGCTTTACCTGCTCATGTGGCACATGCCAAACAGCATTCCTACGTTCTGTAAACTTCTAAAACTACAGCTAGCTCACATACAACTGTATGCCACTACTTTGGTGAGACTCATCAGGAAAGGTGTCTTCAAAGACTGACTATGCCAAACTTTTCATCCTTGCCGGGTGTGCAGAAGTGTACGTGAACACTGGTGTTTAGCCTCCTCTCCCCTACTCTACCAGACTTCTAAAGATGTCACACTTAACCTTCTCTACTTCACTTACTTCTGAAGCAAACAGTTTTTTATTTAAGCAATGTGAAGTAGAAGGAATTTTTAGCAAAGAACACCTTGGCAAAGAAATTGTCCTTTTAACTAAAACTAGGCATCATGACATAAATATTAAGGAAAATGTAGAACACCATTATCTAGTGCTTCTCTAAAAGTGTGTTTCTTGCTAGGTTCACACTAGGTGGGGTGGCAGATATCTTCATTTTCTACAGTAACCAGAAACTATAACCAGAAACCCCCAACCAGTGTGTTAAAGTTACAGTAAAGGAGTACCTCTCTTATTTGCTTTGAACAATTGTAACAGTTATGCCTACAAAAGTACATTATCACCAAAATCATGTGGTTATCTCTGTGGAATTTATAGTTTGCGCATCCACAAACCCATATGCAAAAAATGTACTATATGTTTACGATATATAATGCATACTTCCTTCATTTACAAACAACAGTATATGCAGTAAGAAAACCTTAAGCAAAATACACCCTGATAATCGGACGACCATGAAAGTTTAAGTCTCTCCAACAATTAACATCTTTCATAACCTTGCTAGAAGCATTAATGAAAATTTAAGTGTGAAAAATGTACATTCTTTATTCTGCTGCTTAGATACAGAATAAAATTTAACTTTTCAGAAAATGAAACTATAGCTACAGCTTTGAGAGCTGTCAGTTTTCTTTTGAGGATAAAGTACATGCACTTTTTCCAGTTACTTTATTGCACATAATGTACAGTCATAAATGGTGTTTATTTACATGTGTTTTGGCAACGTCCATGTTTGCTTTTCCCCTCAGAATACATTATTTTGCACAAACAAAACCTTAAATGTTTCACACAAACTGCCATAATACAAGTCAAAGCATATATGTATATATGTCGCTTTATTGTTGCTGTATTTTCAATTAATTCTAAGTTTCAGATCTCAGTTAAACTTTGCCTTGGGAGGCAGACTCCTCCCAGTTAGTCTGTTGTCAAAGACGGACACCTGAACTGCAGGCACCAAGAAATTAGGACTGCAGCCTGCTGTGCCTAAGCCCCAGCCCCTATGCACCACCTGCAATTAGTGCGCAGGCACAGAGAAGGAAGAGCACTGTACTTTCGTTAACCAGTTTGATTCAACATTGATTACCACGTGTTAATGTTATGGGTCATGTGTTATTGGGACAGTATTCCATTAACAGTGTTTAAGAAAACTGTATCAAACGTATTAAAATAAAACAGAAATTCCAGGAACAATTATGTACTTCCAGCCCTAGGAATGTGTTACTCCGTTCTGTTCAATGTGCTATTTCTGATAACTGGTATTTTTATCCAGACACAACTGTTTCATATACTCATGTTATGAGTATAAGCTCCAAGTTAATTTCTTAAAACACACTTCAATGTTTCCCTACATTTTCAGGGCAGAAAACCTTTTAGTGGTCCCCCTCATGGAGTATAATCTGGCAATAAACCTTTCGCTACATGCAGATTTTTGACACACTTTTAAGAGGTATGTTCAAATGAAAGATCAGTATTGTCAGTACACTGAACATATGCACATTAAAAATATCTGAAGGATGTTCCTGAAGGCACTTTATAATGTGCACAAAAATACTCTTGGAGAAACCAAATTTATTGTACTTTGGTACAACACTTAAGATGTGAATAGCATTGCTCAGCATTTGCTGTGAAAGGCTAGATTATATTTTTGCTTATATTCTGATCTACCAAAAAAAAAATTTATCATAAGATAAATCCCACTTTACTGGATCAAAGAGCAATTATCTAATTGTCTTGAATGCATGATCTTTCAAATGTTAAGACAATTTAACCTCAGAATAAGAAAGAAAAAGAAACTAACTTCAGTGATTTAGGTATACTGAAGTCATCCTCAAATTCGGTTCTAAGAACAGTTCATATCCTTTCCTCTAAGTGGGCAAAGCATAAAATAGTTAAATTTTCAGACAGGCACACAGATAAATTGAGAAATGCCTTTGGTGGACAACAATAATGAATATATTATTTTGATTTTAGAGTTTTCCTATTTTTTTCTGTCCTTCAGTTTTAAAGTACTACAAAATTTACAGCAACTTCAACTACTGCATATACTGAAGAATGAGATGAAAATGCACTGTGGACAAAGTATAACAGTAGTTTAATATCTATTGATAAAAATACAAAATAATAAAAATATTACAGAAAAGCAGTAGTTCTGGTAACAGAAGTGTTCTTTAATGTAAAACATTAAAGTTTTGTTCCATATGAATAGTTTCACCTATACTGTACAGAGTACTTCACCAAACTACATGTGCGCCTCTGATAATATTCTTTAAGAATATAAATTATTTGCTCTATAAAGACACTTGTTCCATTACCCAGTCAAAAGGTCCTGATATTATTTGTTGTAAATATCTAATATTCTTATCATCTGCCTGTGGCTGAGTTTTAGGATAGCAACACGATCTGTTAAATAAAAAAGAAAATTCTGCACAAGTGAAACTATTCAAAATAAACTGGCATTTCAGCTCTACCTAAAATTTTTGTAAAACAAAGAACTACATGCCATTAGAAAACTAGCAAACATCATCAAAGCTAGACTATTTTTCTCCATAAAATAAAGATGCATAATATTTTAATTACTAGCAATACTGTGAGAACTCTATTTATATTGCATGTATTTCAAGATAAATAGTTTGAAAGTCATAAATTAAAGGAGGAATTTGAACAGATTCCGATTCCTCATCTGGATTTTTACTATCTACAGGAAAAAAAAAGGACTTTCAGGAAGAAAACGGTTGACACCTGAAAAGTTATCTACACTGTGGATCTCCCTCGACGTTAGCGGTAATTACTGCCGACTCAAGGTTACAAATCTAGAACTACCTGGGAAACGTAAAGCAGCCTCAGACAGTGTAGTTCTAAGAAAGGGGAAACGTATCTGTAAAAATATTTGCATAGACGTACACTCAAAACAGCATTTTCACCATCTCAATTCCCTGCATTCATGTTGCTCCAGTCATCTACAGGGATAAAGATGACAAAAAGGCAGCTCTGGAATTTGAAATGGATGTTGCTTGGTAATTTAGTGAAAAGTGTATTTTTGTACTTTCTGCAGTCATTAGGAAAAGATCCAGTTTGACCTTTGGCTTACAGAAGTTGTACTCCCCTGAGCTAGGCAATACTGACAGACTACAGCAGAAGTACCAAAAAAAAAAAGTTACTTGAAATAGCGTGGCATAAATAAGGCACTTTAGCCAAAGGAAACACCCAGGTTTTGTGTTTCAATGTACAGCAATTCTATCCAGAAATATTCTGTGCTTAGAAATGTCACATGATGCAACAGTGAATCAGGTGCCAAAACCAACAAATCACAAATTACCGTGCCATTAACTGCAACGTCTGAATGGTTCAACAAAGAATCAAACTGGTTTCTGTACACCATCACAATTTACCAATACACTGGCATCTTTTGCTCTTTTGCTGTGAGCCAACAGTAATTATTTTAGAGAAAGAAAAAGAAAGTGTGGAATTAGTAATGCAGATGCTGAAAGGCAAGTGGCAAGACTCTACAAGAAGAATGCCTCAAAAAATGCTACTTTGTTCCCATTTCTACTGGCACCCATTTGCTAAGGTAAAAGGCCAGAATGACCAAAGCCAACTTAACAGTAGTGTGCAGAATGTCAGCTGACAAACAACATAAAAACAAGTCACGTTGTGTTATCTGTGGTCACGTTCTTCAGGGTTAGTCCAGTAACTCAAGACTTTACATTCTTCTGTCTTTATTTGTTTATTTTAATTAAACATGTAATGGTTAATAAACAGACATAGTCCAGAGTTAGTAGGTTGGTATTATAACATTTATTAAAATAATGCTATGGGTTAATAGAAACAGCAAAGAACCAAAGAATTAAAATGCAAGCTATGTAAAAACCCAACTAAAACCCAAATATGTCTAATGTATTCATCCAGTAGCTAACTAAAAGCCCAAGAAAGACAACACTCCCAATATAATAAAGTACTGCAAAACAATTGGCAATTTTTCAGTTATCAAAATTGTGGGTTTTGCATTTTGTATCCTTTTTTCTCAATCAGGAAAAAAATTCTTTTGAATGTTATATAACATACATATAAAACAAGATAGAAAAATACATTATAAACTTGTAACAATGGCTGTAAATACATTATCTTACATGTTTCTCATAGGCAATAGGTTGGTTATGGTACATACATAGCATGAAACTACTAAGATAATAAAGAATAGACAAATACATGTCATCTGTACGGTTACATACAAGCGACACTCCCACCTACCCACTCTAAAAAAATTACATAATACTGTCAGAAAGAAGTCTTAAAACTACTTATTTTAATAAAGAAAAAGTCATTAAAGAATGATAATACTGAGAACCAAGGCATTCAGAGATTTCAGAAGTCATGCTTTTTTTTTAAGTTGATCCAAAATTTTGTCAACTAAGTTTTCAGAAGTTTGTTCAGAGCAAACATTACTTTCACATGTCACACATCTATTCCATACACTTCCCCTCCCCCCCCAGTAAAAGACCTTTGATAAATGTCTAAAATGTCCAGGTTTTATCATAGTTGAGATGAAACTGGATCAAATACTGGTATTGTTTTAGCAAATCTCTCTTCAAATGTTCGAGTGTCGCAAGTTTATTCAACCAACCAACCAAAATAAAATCAAAATGGCACAGCATATACTGTAAATAAAATCAACACAACTGTATGTGTAACAGGAAGACAAAGCCGGTGGCACAATAAACAAAATTCTAGCTGAATACGAAAGGATGAATGTCTATTGCATAGTAAATAAACTGATAATTATTTCCAGGTGAGACAAGATGTTAGATGAGGTCACCATGCAGGTGCTTAAAAATGTAAGCCCTCTTAGCTTACTATTGACCTTTCATTTGGAAGCTGTGAAGATTTGCAGGAGGAGAATAAGTTGACAAGAGGGGAATAAAATTATCACCTGATATTTGCCAAGTTTAGTACTGAGCCCCACAAAGTAATACTTAATGTTTTCAGAATTAAATACTGTGCGTTCAACAGCTTCAGCTCTTGCAATTGCCCAGCTATCCGAACCTCATGTGGAAACAAGGGTTAAAAATAAGGTATAGCTGGACTTCAAATGGCTGAAGTCCCTCTCCTGCTTATCTTTTGAAGAAAAGCCAATGGGCCAGATCTAACAATAGTCAAAGACGAGCTGAAAAGTAAGTAACTTCCATGCTTTTTGCCACTGCAGGAGCTGTTCCTGGAAACTGGGGACGTGCTCAGTCACTGACTGAAAACTTGCTACGCACTTTCAGTTTCATTATCCGCAGAGCATCCATTTTCTGGGTGATGCCGAAGCCTACTACAGCTGATGTAATATTTATTTCAAGCGAGATCAAGAAAACTCCTCTCCATCCCTGAACAAAAATGACATACCTTCCAGCTCTACAAACATTTGTCAGCTAATAATCTCCTTTAGCATGAGACAGTCTGTATCACAGAACCCTTTGGTTTACGTTGCACAAGTACGGCATTTGCTATGATTTAAAAAGTAGAGTGGTTGAAATAATAATGGGCTGGTTTGATGAAAACTTAGCAAATACTTCACTTAATGAGATTTTGGCAAAGTCACATCACACTAGTATGGCAAAAATCAGGTAATTAATATGGTCAACTCATCATTTGTCTTCCCTCACAGCTTCTTTCACATACTGGGCGACTGAGTGGCATGCAGTAACTTGTCTGAGGGAGAAGCTGATTATACGAGACATTTGACTAAATGACCATGAAGAAAATAAGGCACTTCCTTTTCTTTAGACTTATTCCAATACTTAGAAAATAAAAAAGAAAGACTAAAAGGCTCTTTTGGTCTTTTGTTTCTTGACAACCACCAGAAAAAATCATTTAATGAAATAAAGGGTTTCTTTGTTCTTTTTTTCTTTTTTTATAACACTTGAAAGTATAAAATGCTACATTTCCAAAAATATATTTTTTTTTTCTGCACCAGCACCCTTGTATAGTAAAAGTATCTACTTTTTTGTTCATTTTGTTTCAATGCACTACACTTTATCTACATTTTCATTACATGTATACAGCAAATAGGCAAGCATGGCTTTTACATCCTTAATGAAATTTTTCTATACAGGGAGGTTTAAAAAAAATATTTGAACAGTTTGCCCAGTAATGTGACACATAATGCATGTACCTTGTTCTCATGTAATCTTCCAAGGAGATTAAAATATGATTAAAACAATTTAAACTTGTATTTCACTTTTTAATAGTGTTTCTATTTTGTTCTCTGCATTAATGTAGTTCTGAAAAGTCATCGTAATCTGCATTTCACGGCACACTTCCTTTAAAATGTCCAATTTGGCAGGCAATAGAAAAAAGACTGCAACATCTGCCCTTTGAGGGCACTGGTAGTGACTAAACAGCGTATCAAATTTTGAATACTTTTTGGAATCCCTTCCCCAGTGACATCCCTGACCAAAGGTTCATGCATGATGCATCATCACACAGTACATTCAGAGAGAGCTTTGACTTTTTTTTTTTTCTTTTTTTTTTCTTTTTTTTTTTTCTGAGAAGAAAAATATTCCTAGAAGTCTCTCACAGTAACTGCCTCTGTCATCGGGTAGTTAAGGGACATCTGTCTCCATCTCGTGCGAGGCCTCCTTACCGTTCGCTTGGGGCAGGACACTAGAGGATGATCAGTGCGGAGGGATGAGTTGGACCTTATTGCTTTACTACTATTCAGTGCAGGTTCTAGAACCACTTTCACCCAAACAGGAGAACAACAAAAAGCGGAGTTGGAGGACAACAATTTCTTTGTCTGTTTTGTTAGATGGTAAGACGAACGGACAAGTGCCCCAGCTCGCTGCACTGAAGACAGGCAAGCAAAGGCGTTTACCAGTTAACTGATCAGCAGGCAGGCATGGTCAGGTCATCATTGGGTGAAGAGTTCAGAGGTCAGAAGGTCATAGGTTAGTTGCCGGTGGCGGCTGGGTGGTTAGAAACAAAAAAAAAAAAAACAAAAAAACAAAACAAAAAAAAAAAAACAAAACAAAAAAATAAAAAAAAAAAAAAGAAAGAAAAGATAGAGAAGAGATTAGTTCCAGCTAGTGACGGCTTAATGACAACATGAAAACTAATCACAACTAATAAAAAAAACAAGCATGTTTATTTCTGACATACTGATCGACACCATCTACAGAATGCAATAAAATCATGACAGCCCTCCATCATGATTTGGACACGTGAAGGAGAAGCCCACTCCCACAAAACCGGTTAACAGGAGAAATAGAGATAAAATATGACTAACGACTAATGGTTAGTAGCAGTCGATGAAGGAAATTGGAAAACAAAAAACGATGAACAGTTTTCTGAACTGGGTAGAAGATATCTGGAACAACAGTCAGTGCACAGCATCAGTATCTGACTGCTATTAAGCATTAGTACCTCCCCAGGTGCAAGCATTAAAGCAACTATTAATGATGGATGTGATTATTAATAACTGGTTGTTAAAAGAATGGAGTCATCTAAGGAATTCTGGACCCAGAGAAACAATTTGGTTCAACAAACTATGGGCCAAACAAAGGGTTTTTGTTCAATAAATTTTTTATTGCCTTTCATTTATTCTATTTACAAACAACATGGAATTTCTTGGCCTCATGATACAAAGCAGTACTAAACTGTAGTCTAGCAACGTAGGCATCATCGTGGAAACCAGGAAAACGCTCAGCCTGCTACTATAGCCAGCATTTTCCCATTCGAAATACTATTTTACACATGTAGGACACTTATAAAATGCACTTGCATGTAAACACTGTAAAAGTCCTGCCATTTTAAAGTCTATACTTAAAAAGCTCTAAGTACATGAAAAAATAGAGAAAATATCTAATTGATACTAATAAGGCATTTTAAAACTACAAACAGCTCTCTTTATTCATTTTCAAAGCTAATACTCTGCAAATACAATAAAATCTGACATTTCATATACATTCCTGCTTTATATTTTTATATTTTAAAAGAAGCCACCTGTAAATACTATTTTCTTTTGCAATAAAAGGAAAAAAGAAAAAACAATTAAACAAAACAAACCAAACAAACAAAAAAAAAGAAATAAAACCCAAAACCACAAACAAATTACAGTAAAACATAAAAAAGTTCTCAAGTGGAAAGTTATCATTCCCAAAGTTCTTGAGCTATTCCTTCTTTAATCATTCTCTCGCATTCTCCTTCACCAAACTTGGTCCACTTAACAGTAGTATGATTTTTTTATTTTTTTTTTAAGACTCATTCAACAGCTTAATTAGAGCTATTATATTCTGAGGTTGATAAAAGTTTCTGTACTGTTGCCATTTTGACTAAGGCAGAGGAGATGAAAATGAGAAAGGTATTCAGTGCAAAGTCAGATTTGTGCCATTACATAAAATGAAGTCCAGTAGGTGTAATATTCACAGATACCATCGATTTAACAATCTTTCTTGTGGGTTCATTTACTTTCACATAATAAAAGTGGCCTATATTTTAGGATACAGTTCATAACACTACAAGAAATTACTACTGTAACATAAATGAGACCAAACGCTCCCTGAATTTTTTTTTTCAGAATAATGTTAAGTGGGATTTGTTTAAATTACAACAGCTGCTTCAAAAAGAAGAAAAAAAAAAAATAAATATTTTATGTGGCACAATCTTACCACTTTACAGGTATACTAGAAACAGACTTTTAAAGCATTTTGATACGCATTACAATTTTGATTAAAAGGTATTAAAATTTATATATATAAATTATGTGAAAATTGGCTTGGATAAAACATTTGAGAAAATTCTCAGCATTAATATTTCTTGTGGAGTTTAAAATCAAAGCAAGCTACCTTTAAAAGATACCAGTACACCTGTGATACATCCTCTGCCAAGTCTCTGGCCTTCTACAGTACACACAGGTTTGTCAACTGTGCAACACCATTTACAGTTCATTACAATTAAATCAGTCAGTCTCTCTCTGTTATATAAATCAAATTTGATTTTGTATTATTTATAAACTGGGGGTTTATTCTGAGTTAAAATGAGCTATATTTTCCAACCCTTCACCAATTCTACATGCTTAGTTGTAAAACATTTACACATTTGGGGATTCTTGCTTTAAATGCAGTGCTTATCTCAGGGAAAAAACCCAAACCGCGACAAAAAAACAAAACTATGCAAAGAATAAAAACTACTTAGAAAGCGAATGCAGTAGTACTACAAAGTCATCTGTGAGTCAATTTAGAGTCTAAAAAAACCAAAAAAACTAAACAAAACAAACAAACAAAAAAAAAAAAACAAGAAAGCCCCACCAACCTAATTTAGACCCAATGAATGCAAAGACAGATTTAGTGACCCTTAACTATGTAAAAAAAAAAATTTCTGCTTTGAAAAAAGAAGTATCCGTTTGCTGACACTGCTTTTTGTGACCATAGCTATGGAAGTTTCCTGGTGACAGAATAACCAAATAGGTGAATATGGCAAATACTGATGGTGTTTTAACTCTACAATATAATTTCAGTACATTAAAAGAAATTTTATTGCTGAATAAAGTTGTTTCCAAAACCTTTTGTGTGAAACTTTTAGATATGTGCAGTGATAACCTACAATTTAAAATTCGAAATACAATGAAGTTCAGTTGTCAAACTAACTTTGTGTAAGTTTCTTAATACAAACGGGGATTATTTGAATAAGACTTTAATGTTCTCCTGAAATATCAGCATGGTTTTCCTGAGAGAGGTATGCCTAACTTATTCCACAGGAATAAGTGTATTTATTTATTTATCTACTTAAGAAATGGGTTTCCAATACTGCTAGAGATGAATGCTGTTTTATCAGAAAATGGCTGTATTTTAAAAGAAGGTGAAATTATGCCAATAATTAATTTAATTTACTTTTAAGTGACCCAGTTTAAACATCTAGGCCCTTCAAAAAATATTTAAAATCTGTGTTGAGCAAGCTTTACAATGATAAGCCACAAAATGGTATTTTCTCCATGAAAACACCCCCATCCCCACATTATCAGTGTGTTTACTAGTTGTCTCAGGTAAATATCTAATTACACAAAAAGGTAGCCACATCTGTCACCTGAAACTATCACTGCAGATCATGAAGGACCATTAGCAAAAAACTGATTTTTGCAACATCAGGTCAAATTTTCAAGGACAACCAAATCCTTATCACCAATTTCTCTTGACTTAAGTTTAAAAAAAAAAAATTAAAACCAATTTCCTTTTTGCTCTCTTTTTTTTTTCTTTGTAGACATGGGCTATGACCTTCAACTGATTATATCCTGTTGCCCCACTGAAGAGTTCTCACGAAATGAGAACAAGCTAATAGGGCTTGCAAATAGTGTGCAGTGATATAAAACAATCTTACAGAAAACTCAAGTAGTGTCCTGTATCAGCTTTACACTTTCTGTAAAGCCTAAGATCATATCAAAGATCAAAATGTTACATAAATATACCAAATATCCAGGAGGGCCCATTTTACTGTATGGGACAGAATCTGTATTCTCTCTTGTAGTTAATTTATGGAAGGTTGTGAGAAGTGTAGTCAATGTTAGGAGATGTCAGATCTGCCACTGGAATTTGGCTTTTGAATATTACAATATCATGGAAACCTGCACAACATTGATTTGGATGAGAGCAGAATAATAATACTTGGCACATAATGCTTTGCATCCTCAAAGCCCTGTACAAAACAAGAACCCCCACAACACCCCTGTGAGGTAGGGAAGTATTATTATCCTTATTTGACCAATGGGAAACCATACACAGAGAGATTAAATGACTTGCTGAAAACCACAGTGAGTCAGCAGCAGAGAAGGGAAAAGAATTCATCCCCCACACTGCTTCCTAGCTGATGTCAATAAACCGAAAATATCAGTTTTCTCAATAAGCTTAAACACTT
Organism: Pseudopodoces humilis; assembly: GCF_049639895.1. NCBI lineage: Eukaryota > Metazoa > Chordata > Aves > Passeriformes > Paridae > Pseudopodoces > Pseudopodoces humilis. Next base: position 38,552,245 of record NC_142202.1, on the reverse strand, counting down.
CATTCAGGGGTCCAAAGGCATGACACTTGAGGAACAGGAGAAAAATGAAGATTTACTTTCCATTCAAGGGTTAAAAAGAGATGCCCAAATATTGGATGTCATCTCACCAACAGGTCTTAAAAAAGTTGTTTCTCCTTCAGGTTATACATTTTAGCAGCAAAAGGCAAATACCAAGAAATGGATTTTGGAAAAAAAACCAAAACCAAACAAAAAACAAAAACACCCTCCCTTCCCCTACCCATACTAATCCAAACTCAAACAACTTCTGAAGTTATCTTCACAGCCCTTACCTTTCTGAATTCAGTTAGGTATCTGAGAACGTGCATCCTCCTCATAATATATAGTACAGTGGCTCTAAAGTTTATTGGAAAAAAAGGAATCTAAATCTTCAGATTTCTCCAAACACAGACAGGAGGCATTTATTCCTTTACTTCTTTCTCATTAAGCAACCATCCATTCATTTTATTTTGCAACACCAATCTGATATTTCCACACCAATTAAAAGAACGAACCGGGGGGAAAGAGGGGAACAGGACCAAATTAATTATTGCAGCACTGATTTCATAGCATTTCCCGATACAGAGAGATGTTTCATTTTTAAAACTGAATCAGTTATAGAATTTCTGTTAAATATATCAAAGTATATATATTTAATTGAGCTGGGAAAGCCAAGTTTAGAATTTTTTTTTTAAAACTGCAAGCATTCCCAAAGCTGTCCAGATTTTTGAGAAAAATCATGAATGGGTCAAGACAGGGTATTTGGTTAACCAGCTGTGGTGTTGCAAATCCCATGTACACTCAAAGCACTTCTTACAAACAAGAACTGCAGAACTAAACTAACCTCGGTCTGCGGTCACAATCCTTTGGTAAGGATGGACACGCATATCGTGCCTTCGAACTTTAGTAGCCACCGCACCTAGTCAAATTGCAATTACCAAGACAAAGTTAGAAAACATTCACAGAAAACATTAACAGCAGGTTTATCAAAATGGATTTAAATGATCATTAACTACAAAAGTTCATTTTAAGAAAAGCAACAAGTTAAGGCACAGTAGTTTCAAATCTTAATCTTAAAAAGAAGTTTATCTGTGCAGATTAATATTGCATTTATTTTAAACATCCTGGCCTTAACCTGTTTAATCCATTCATTTACAATCCCAAAATTACAGTATTTCATGAAATCTATTAGACCCAAGCACATTTAAGCTTTACTAGTCACATATTCACTGAAGTGCCTTTCTTGCAGCAGGACTATTTTAAATAATGCCATCTTTAATACTGACAATTATTTGCTAACCGTAAGATCACTTCCAGTTCTAACACAAAAAAAAAAGTTTTAAAGCAATTCTTCAAGCCTACAGATTGTGATTTTAAACTTTAAGTCAATAAGTATGAACTGCAATGAATTAGGTGATTAGTAAAGCAAACACTATATAGAACACTTAGCAGTCAGTATACTACTATACACTCATAAATTACAGCTACTCTGTAATAACAGGACCTAATCCAAATTAATAGCACTATTTTATTTTAAATCTATGTGCAAAAAAAGTGCAAGTAAGTCACTGACTGCTAGGCCAAGCTTTTTTCAAGGCTGCTGAAAACTAAGCATTTGTTAAAATTCAGATCTGATGAAGGATCAGTTAAGACCGTTCTTGAATTCTTAGCCTTTCGTTGGGAAAGCCATACCTGAAGATAAAAGGAAGGGAATTGAAAGTTAGTCACCAACTAAAATTGGATCTCAACACCAACATCCCCAAAAATACTGATAGGGATGCATTTCTCTGCCATTTTTAACAGAATTATTTTGAAGTATCTTAAAGGTCCACCACAAAAATGGACAAAATACTATTAATGCGAATGAGCATAGAACAAAATAAAACTCAATGAAACACAGACTTAATGCAATTAACTCCATACAATTGCTCATATATTAGAGCAAAAGTATTAAGAGTCATTGATTCTAGGCAGCTAAAGCAGGAGTGTGGGTTTTTTTCCCCGCTCCCTTTTCCTACTTTAAATAACATTTTTTTGATGAGGTCTGCTTTGGGCAATACACCTCACACAGTTAAGCCCAAGAGCGTACAACGGTTTCAGATGCCATTTTAGAAGTAATTTTAATTTTTCCCTCCTATCTCTTTATAGAAAATCCTGTGAGAAATCCAAGTTCCCTGCCTTTTAATAAACTTTACTCTGGAATGCTGTACTTCTTTACTTGCTATTAACTGAATTCAGGAGAGGGGCTTGCCACTAACCACTAACAGTTACTTTGATGAACTCTCTAACTGTGACTTTAGCCCAGGATGTACCGCAACTGGACTCACAGACTGGAGGTAGAGAGGAGCTAGGGAGAATATTTACATATTTGTGGGAAATTATTAAATGATAACATTATCATATGCTTGCAGAATTTTGGCTATGGGTTAACTGATAACAGCCATAAGCTGACAGACATACTGCATACTTTTGTCCTACTAGAATTTTTGTTACTGATTGACTAATCCTGCAAGACAGAAGTCTGAAATACATTTTCTTTTTTACTGTACATAATATGGAAACAGGCACAAATACAGATAACTCACCAAGTATTTGTCACGTGAAACACTGATTTTTTGCAATACTTTCGACAAAATATTGACTTTGAACCTTATTGTCCAGTGTTCATTAGCGATGTTTAGAATTTGTGTAAATCAATAACTGCCACTGAACAAACTGAGACCAAAGTCCTATAAAATCAACATTATGCAGCACCAAGGTCATATGCAATTCAGAACAAACTGAAGAAAAAAGATTATTTAGATTCTGTAGAGGATAGGGAAGGAAGAAACTATTGGAACTGCTTGTTCCATATTGGCCAGTTAACTGAATTGTCACGGCTGCTTTATCATTCTTGCCTTCACACACTAAGTCAGTTGTCTGAAATATTAGGAATGATGGACATTTCAGTGTACCGTATATTAAAGAAGCCATCAGTAAAGTTGCTAATTTTATCATCCTTTGGTTGGAACTCGGCTTGCTTTATATTCATTCACTGAAATAATTTACTGCTCACAATATAACTCAGAGCTTTCTGACACTGAGTAGAGATCTATCAGTTGCATACTAAATAAAACTCCAACTGTACAAAGGCTTTTCCACTCCCTCTCTTCCAAAAATTGCTGGATGTTAATTTATGTTAAAGAGGATACAAACTAATCTGTTATTCACAGGAGCCCAGATGACATGTAATAGGATGTCAACTTGTATTTATTTTTTTTCCCCTTGCCTATGTATGTACCATCTAGTATCATACAAACATGAAGACTTTATTTTTTCGGTAAATTTATTACTATAACCTAAGCACACACATTCAGGAATACCAAATACACTTGAAATGTCTAAGAGCTGCACCATTTGAGCAGCTCTCCTAGGCAGTTTTGATATTCCTGAAATAAGTTTGTTGCTTCAGACCTTTTTCTTTGAGCTCCAAGAACCTCTACCTTGCAAACACAACAGAAGCACAAGCAATACATTCCCCGGTCATCCACGTACAAAGGTCTTACCTAATACACCACTAGGTTCAATAGGGTACTCAAGGATTGATGTAGCTGGTGCCAGCGTGTAGGGGTATTCATATGGTGTGTAAATTAAACCGGCCTCGGGTCCGGGTGGAACTATTGCAGCGGTGGGATGAGGAGTTCCGTTTGGCATGACAGCGGTTTGTATTTGTCTGATCAAAGGCATTATGGTAGGGCCAGCTGGCGTAGGAGTACGCAGGGCAGCTGGTGGGAGAACAGGCGCAGGCCCAGTAATAATCCTTGGAGCCTGGGCTGTTGCTGCAAGAGAAAAGGCAAGGGCTGCTACAGTAAGCAAAGAAATTCAGAGGAAAGTATGGAGATAGCAGTACAAAACGTGGAAAGAATGGGAAAAAAGGGAAAAAGTAGGAAAGAAGAAAAATAAAAGGAAATCATTAGTACATGCGCTGATCACACAGTGCCCAAGCACACCATTCAAATGCAAACAGCTTTCCATTTTCCAGTGTGATTAAGTATGAACATGCAAAATAAAAAAAGCCATTGTAAAACAGTGAGGTAGATTTCTCAAACAGGTTACACAGCACAAAAGCTCAATTTAGACCATATTTCTTCATTTACGCTATCAAGACTGCATGAGACTGAGATGCATGCAGGAAATACGAGGAAAATACTGTCACAATCAAATACAGAGTACAAAATTTAGTGCATCTATAGAGTCCACAGACACTCAGTTATGCAGAGCTGCTGTATGAGTCTAGAGTTTTTATGTATCTTAAAATTGTATTTAAACATATACACAACTCTCATTTCCAGGATCAGTGAAGTTGAAGATGACGTAGAAACATGAATTGGTCCTGTCCTACCCTAACATGAATAAAACAGGCTCAAATTTTATTTCCATATAAAATTTCACCAAGTAATATACTTCCTTCATATTAGAAGTTCACCATGGCCTCGGTTAAGTTAAAGAAAATAGGTGGTTTTTCTGTTTTGGTTTGGTGTTTTGTTTGTTTGTGGTGGTTTTGTTTGTTTTCTGAAGTGGTGCTAGCATATTTCATTAAGTGTTATTTGAAGCCAGTTGGCACACCAGAAGAACAACTTAAACACTAGCACATCTGCTGGTAACAGTCAATCTTAAAAGGTTATAATTTATGTATTTCTATGCACTGCTGTTGATCTACATTGATATAATTTACTTTCAGGTCACCTGGAAAGATAAATGGATTGAAGTTTTTCAGATTTGATTCAATTTCAGAATTGGAACATTTTAAAAATTATTTTTAGTTTTTTAAACAAATATTTTTACTTCCTTTCCTAAAGAGAAATATACCAGTACAGCTTCTACATCTTCAAATTTCCAGGAAAATCAAAAAACAAAGACTGAAATTGCGTTATCAAATAATGCATATCAGTGTGGCAATCTCTAGTCAAAAAATGAATAAAGATTTCCATCTTCCCACTTACACTGATAAACAGACCAATGGGAACAGCCCAGACAAAGAAATTCCTCAAATTAATAAAAAAATTCCTGTGCAAAAGTTTGCATCAATTTAAGCTATTCTGAAAGCTATTTTACTCATAAATTTGTAATAATTTAGAGACTACCATATATTTAAAACTCGTCTAGCTTTAAATATCATAGTGTTCATTAGGGCTGAAAGATTTACTATTTCCATTGCAGTGGTAAAAGCCCTTGCTTATGTCTCTTTTCAAATCAGAATAATTACACTTGTGTAAGCACTCTCAGTTTGACCTAACTGCATTCCAACCTTTAAACATATTCAACATTGAAATGGGGACTGTGTGGAGAAACAAATTTGCAAATATCAATAGGTCCTTGGTGAAAAGACTGATTTAACTGTGCTTACATTTGACATCTGTATCACAGCTACAGCAAAAAATGTACTTTTGAACAGTGTCAGCAACTGTATTTTTAGGAGGAGAAATTAGATTTTCAACTGAAGAAAATTTGTATCACACATAATAGGTATATGCTTTCATTAGTAGGTGCGTATAATTAATTTTCAAGTGTAAACTTGTGCATACATGCGTTTGCAAAAGCATTTTCACACAAATGTAATGGAAGTAATCGTAAAAACGGCTCATTACATCACTGATCCATGTGAACTCAGCTGTGAAATCAGTTGATGAATTGTTGGTAAAACACAACATTGGGGGTACACATGCAAGCAAGATGAAAGGAAGGAATATAATACAGAAAAATGTATTCACAGTATCCTGAGCATCTGCAACATTTTAAAATTAAATCTCTAAAAAATGAAAAGGAGTCTACTGTCCTTTATATGCTTTAAGGAAAAAAGGAACATAAAATAGAAAAATCTGGCTTGAGGGTTGAGGTTTTTTATACTAGATATTTGTAAATATTCCAACCCATACATACTGTTAAAAAAGTAACGGGGACAAGAAACAAGATTAAGAAACCCCGCAAACTGACATAACTTATCCCCCAAAATCTTTTGCGACAGCTACCTACAGTTTTGTTGGGCCCTTACTGCCTTCCATTCTCCAAATAAATTGCCACTGTACATTTTCCAAAGGTAGCTTTAAGATTCAAAACCTGCACACACTTCTATGGCATTGACCCTTGAGCTCATGACATGCTTACGTGATTTGATGTTGGCATCTCTGTAGGTGCCATTCAGAATTGCAAGCTCCATCAGCTGCATCTTTTTAAGGCTGTCTTCTCCTTCTGCCTGCGTATGAAAAAATGGGAAGGAAGTCAGGATTATGAACTCACTAGTGCACAAGATCTAAGTGACCTAGAATAAAATTTTCAAGTTCTAACCAAGCAAAATACCTGCTTACCATTTGTCACAAAAGCAGCAAGCTTTGTCAACTTTTCCATAAAATTAAGTGGAAATTGCCTGTTGACTATCATTAAGTCTCGTTGACAAATATATTAGAAGAGTTTTGGAAAAGGTTCATTACGTAAATTATAAAAGTTAAGGCTGAAATGTAAGTTGTGTTTGGTAGAAATTATTGGGCCAGAGGAAGATTAGACATCACAAATATTATTTATTTATAAATACTGCAATTTATTGTAATTTGCTCCACTGTAGTCGATACTGATGACTGGGGGGTGAGGCAAACAAAAAAATAAACAACAATCTTTGCTTTCCAGACAGGATATTGACAACTGCCCTGAGGCTGAATTCCTAATTCTGGCATACGTAGATGTATTCTGATGAGGATATAACTACTATTTACACAGCATATATTACTCTTGGTTTTGCTTCAATGAAAACTACTTCCCCCTGAAGTTACCTACTCCATTGGTACCGTTCAGGTTGCATAAATATTAAATAGTGTTCAGTAGAAAAATGCTCCCTTTTTCAGTTAATAATGAAAACATTTCTAACAATATAATTTCATTTTTAAGACCACAGATTTTCTCGTCTGCCTTTCCAAAAACACTACCATTTGTTTAGTGTATACTCTATCAAGCAGAAAACGTGATTATTATATAGGAAATCCAAGAGGGATGGTCTGCTTTAATGTTAGGATATCTCCTTGCCTCCTGTATGGAATGCCACTGCTGAAATTCCTAAGTCAGATGCATAGAGGGGCAGCTTTTCTGTGAGCGCAATGCATTCTTCCTCTGCTAAACTGGATTTCTTACATTTTTACTTATCTAATCACACAGTATTTTCCAGGTATTTAGAACAGTATTTTCCAAGTTAATGAGCTTGTTATACATACTTTACTCCCAAACTATGCAATTAAAACTTCAGTAATTTACTAAAGTCCAAGACAAAAATAGTTTTCAAATTTCATCTAAGCAAATACAGTACTTATTGTGTGGTATGCTCAAGGGTCATGGCCCCTTGCAAAGGGAACCTTTAGCAGCTGATTTTTATCAGCAACTCAAAATCAACATAGTCAGATAAGTCAACACTGAATTCCTTTCAAATGTCAGAAATTGAAAGTCACAACTGTAATAGTGAGGACTTGCATAAACACCAAGATTATCACACAGTAAACATTCAGAATATACTGAAAGTTAGACCTTTTCTTTGTATGTTAAATACTGTATGACAGGGAAAGCTGGCACTAATACTGAAAAAGGAAATACACATTCAATTACCATCATAACTAGAAATTAATTGTACAGTTAAGTACTGTACCATCCAGAAATGTCAGACACAACAGTCCCATAGACCCTTTGGAACACAAAATGTGCCAATTCTAGCAATCTTAACATGACACAGAACAGATTTATAATTTACATGCAAAATAATTTTATCTTCTTTTTTTAATAAACTATTTTTAAATTGCATCTTTGCCAGTAAATTACCTAAGCAATCATGACACAATAAAACCAATTCCAAATCTATTTCTCTATCCAGAGCTCACAAATTCTCACCATTCTGAATATACCTCATCAAAATTATTTTAGCAATAAAGTTTTTTTTTAACACATTGATTAGTCACTTCCCCCACCTTGTAAGTTGTACTTTGTTATTTGCTTTTTGTTTGCATTCATGTATTTATTTGGAAGTGTGTAACAAGAAAACCTCACAATGTCAGTTGCATCTCCCATATAGTTCCATTGATGTTACTAAAATTGCTCAGTTCCTCCAAATAAAACTGTCAGGTGATTGAGCGACGCCATTAATGACTTTCAGTAAAAGCTGAATATTACACTCCACTTGCTAGGATAATTTCAGTAACCCTAATCCCAGATTTTGCACCACAGTGAATATTTCCCAATATAACTATTTATAGGATAATAATTTTAAGATGGAAAATATTTTTACTCTTATGACATGGTCAAGAAAAGGAGATACGAGTCCAAGTAATCATTCTTACTTTAACATTTTCCTATAGGTCACTACTGCTTTCTATTAGAAAAGATGCTGCAATTACTTGGCTTTATGAAGTATGTTTATGGAAATAACAGTGGACTTAATCAAAGACCAAGACCTTAACTCTTGTTTTTAAGATTTACTTCTCTAGACTACTCTCTAGTAGTTGATAAACTTTTCTTCTTTTAAACAAAACCTAAAATACAGCTTAAATTTTTCCATTAAAAACTGTATTAGCAAAAAAAAATCAGAGACGCGAGATGTGAACTTGCATTTCTAGACATTAACACTTCTGTTAATAATAATAAAATAATAATAATAAAAATCTGTTAATGAAATTCTGTTCGAAATTAACATTTCGACTTCTGGTGCTTTAATTTTTAAAGCACTGATTAGATACAAAAAACCCCACCCAACCCCAAGCGAAAACCAACCCCACCACTTTAAAAACCAGGTGTTGTAGCGCTGACCACAAGGTCATCGTTCCGGCTCCTCCCAGGAGATGGCACTATTTGTTGCACAATGCCAGCCCCTCGCACCCTACACTTGGCACAGTCACCTGCCACCTCTCCTCATGGTGAAGTCACCTTTGGGACACACTGTGGTGTCCCTCACTCTCTGGTACCAAGCTCTCCACTTGAACACCCTTCACCAATAGTCAACCCCTCAAGTTTCCATGGGCTGCGTCAGAGTAAGGGGGCACATGTTTTTCCCTGCCCTATCCTCTGGCTTCTTTGCTGACAGATGATCAAATGAGGCACAGGAGATCTATCTTAGCTCTAGGCATTCCTGCAGGCGCTCTCTGTTAAAGCAAAGAGAGGTTGCATCAGGGATACAAAGGCAATCCCTAAAGGGACAGTACATTACCTGTACAATCGCTGCAACAAAGCTCAGTCATTTGTACCAAAAGGAAGCTACTTTGAGCAAACATCAATAAGGTCACTTAAAACCAGATTTGCATTACTAAGTTGAAGCTCAAGTGATTGACTCAAACCTATCATCCTCTTAAATCTCCAGTGCTTTCCTTGTATTTATCATGTACAATATAGCATGCAGATTAAAAAAAAAAAAAAAAAAAAAGCCTTAAATGGTATCTTGAAATGTAATTCTTTAAATGTAAGCAACTACTTGCAAATGCTCAATGAATACAAATACAGAAGAGATAGAAGCAGTAAATCCTAACAAAGCCAACTCTGCACAGACACCACTGCATGCTCTTCTGTGAACACACAGCCTGCAACTCCTCACAGTAGCTCAACTCTACCCGAGCTAGCAATAAATAGACCTAAAGGAGACCAAATGCCAGTGAGGACTATCATTTTAAATAACTTGCTTTCTAGTTTTTATCAGTGTATGATTAATAGATGCAAGGCTCAAAAGACAACAAGTGCCACCCACATGAAGTCTCTGGGAAACACTTCCTAAAAAAACCCCACAATTTCAAACTACGCAGACAGTGCTGACCATACAGATGCCCAGTTAAAACCACAACTGTCTCCCCTACTTTGGACAATACAGAGTTTCACAGAAAAAGAGTGCAGTTTATTAGATAAGTACTATTAGTAAGAGCTTGTTTCATGTCATGAAATGGGGAGATTAGATAAAACACTTCAATGAATTCTTTTCATTATCAATGTCCAAGCTATACTTCAATCTCAGATATTCCAAAACCATCAGAAAATCCTTTATTGCACTGAAATGCCTCTGATTCTCATGTGCATACAGTGTACCCTGAGGAGTATCATACAGTTTATCTCCTTATTTATACACAAAACATACATACACTAGATACATTTGTTATCCAAGTGGAAGGCAGACAGGCATGCAGACTTCAAAGGTAAATGCCTTCATTGTGCAATGTCAATGAAGGACTTCAGCAGATGACAACAGTTTTCAGAGGTGAAAGGTGGACTGTTAGATTCTATCAGCTCTGAGAAGCCTGTAACAAATTACAGGCAGAGAAGGAAAGAAAGAACTATTTAAAAGCAGGATCATGTAGCAGTGTTTAGGGTAGAGCAGAGATCCGTAAGCTAGACCTGTGGAGACAGCCAGTGGCCATGCTCCCCTGCCATACTGCTGCCAGGCCCAAAAGGAACATCACTGCAGCTCAGGTAATACAGAAACCAAACAATCCACTCACTTGTGTCATAGCTGGGATATCTTATCCTGACAGAGCTTCTTGAGCCTTACAGTCTTACATGCATGAGTCTCAAAATGTTCTCTGATTTTCATTATTACTAGGGCTGGAAGGGAAGGCTTTCAACATATCTCTACAAACATAGGTGCTTTCCCCATACAATGCTCCATTTTCTTTTAAAGTAACTGCTTTAGAAAATATAACAGATACACTTTCCCCACCCCCCCTACATTCATAACAAATAGATCCTCATATTTAGGTGATGTTAGTCAGTTTCACTGACAGTCCAGCTTCCAGATGTCATGCATTTTGGATGACATTTTTGCAATCCTGTCACATCCCTGTGCTTCAGCTGAATTCTCATGAACTGAAGTGAGCCCAGACCTAGGAAAGGCAGCAGACAGTTTTTATTATTTTGCACAAAATGCAACGAAGTCTGGCGTTGGGGACCAGTTCTTTATAAGCTGTTCCAGGGCTGTCCTTTCAAGGCTCAGAGCCTCAGAAAATGGTGAAGCAAAACGACAGACATGTCAGCCAAGAACACAAAGGCCAAAAACCAGCTTCCCCTGCCAACTGCAGCAGGCCTGTCCCACCAGGCTCATGGAAAAAATGACCAGGGGCCTCAGCAGCGTGACAGCACCAAAGAGCTCTTGCCTCCCAAGCACCTCAGCAACCTCTCCTGCTGAGCTGCCTCCCTGCCTGCTCCACAGCACTGCCGGTTCAACAGCAGCTCTCAGCAGCAGCTCTCCTGCCACCCTTGGAGAGAACTCTTACAGCTACCTAACATTTTGTCCAACTCCATGCACCCTTCTACACATTTACTTCAAGTAGAGAATTCTTCTAAGAACACACCATATTTTTCAGAATGCAGGTAAAGCAATAAATTTTACATTACTCCAAGGAGAAGATCAGAGGAATTGGCAGTTATGGAATAACACTCTACAAACGAACAAGAATAAATACTTAAAACTCTTCCTCAAATAGGAAAGTAATTTAAAATTGCCATATAAAATAAGCGTAACTTTTCTACCACCTGGAAATTAACACATTAAATATGAAGACTTTAATTATTCTTTAGACTGCCTATCTGCACAGTATAAGCCATCTACTATTTACTAATTTAATAGGAGTTTTGGTAAAACGTAGTATCACCACTGAAATATTTTACTGTCATTGATCTTATCCTACTCATCCAGGAGGCAGTGCCTCAGGGGTCTGTCACCCTGCCTTCTTGCCATCCCCAGCTGCTCCACAGCCCAACAGCTGCAGCTTGGAGGCTTGCCCTGTGACACTGGCTGGACTCTAGAGCTCTAGAATGCTTTTATCTCCCTGACAAAGAAAAATCTTCCACTGCAATTCACTTGTAGATCAGTAAGTATTCCTAACATACCATGCACCAGTCAAACAGCCTTTACACATGAATGTCTCCATTCAGGAACAAAAACCTCCCATTCATAATTTATAAACAAAAAAAACTTTACAAACATTATACTACAAATTCCTAGACCTTCATGTATTAAACAAAAAAAAACCCAAAAAAACAAACAAACCCACAAAAAAACCCCCATATCTCAGGCATTAATCTGTTGTAAAATATACTACAAAGGCTAAAACACATTGGAATTTTGATGCTGAAGTATATACACTTAAAATCCATGTTTGGAAGGTCTTTTTTTTTTTTCGTATCTAAGTTGTTGAAAGTGATGTATCTATAGCAACAAAATCCTAGACAAGATGACAGGTAACTAGATGTAAAAGACAAAGAAAAGAGCTTTTTTATGAGACTCTGAATGGGAGTACCTCAACTACTAAACAATTACCTCCTGCAAGAGATTAGATTTTGCTTTTGTAAAGGCTTTTAGTTCTGGTAAATTACTCCATTATTCAGTATTAAAGAAAACATCTCATCCTCCCTTTCCCTCAAAAAAATCTGGCAGAGACCTTCAAGTTTCCCATGCCCAGAATGTAAATATTGATAGTTAGAAGTTGCTAGTAAACAAATGTAACAGACTTTCTCATCCTTGATTATACACTTCTGAGGGTGATGGAGCAGAAATCCTACACCATAGCTTTGTTTGTTCTGAGAAGAATTGGTCAAAGAGGTCTTTTCTGTCACAGTTTTGCAGCTATTCTTATATTAGAGGAAAGAAACTTTCCCAAATACTTTTACGACAAACACTTCCAGACCAGCTATATTTCTCAGAGTCCTGTACGTCATCAACAATCCTGTGGCACTGAACAGGTGGTAAAACTATAGCTCAGTTATTTCTCTATTTCCTTTACAACACTGACACACACTGCTATGGCTATGAGGACAGGCAAAGATAAATTAGCATCATTATTTTTTCTGGGCAACACAGTCTGCTTATCTTCTTCAAAGCAAGCTCTCAGCTCAAATGATATGCAAAGAAGACTTGTGCTGTTTCACTTGACAAATTCATTGGTCATAATGTTAAAGATACACTAGGGGGAAAAGGCAGCCTATCTTTTTACACTTCCCATCACCTTATCTGACACATCCCTGTTTAATCATGATACTTGGCTTACCAGCAATACTTCTGAGAGTCCTGATGCCCTCCCTCCCCCACTTTCCATTTGTGCACAAAAAAAACACAGATAAGGTACAGGAAATCGGCACACAGCGTATTTTACAAGCCAGAATGAAATACAGCGCCAGTGGAACTTACAAGTTTGCTTCACCCTATATACTCGCTAGATGCGAGCTGGTAGCACACTGGGGTGGGAGAATTTTGCTTGACCTGAACAGGTCAACATTTCTTTAGGACAGATGTGATAGGCTCATATTTAAATCACAGGGTTTTGGGGTTTGAAGGGAAAAAAAAAAAATTCCCTGGATAGGTTAAATCAGACTCTCAACAATACTTAATTTCATAACTTGCTTTGTGCTTTGCCTTTTTTTTAAAGATTATCATTCCTATTTTCCTTGTATGTCTGTTTTAATGTTTTTAATAAAATCTGTGACAAGAATCTCTATACACCACACTGGACAACTTCAGCAATACATAAAGCTCCATAGCAGGAATGCATCTTTCATGACACACATATACACACTAAACCCCAAAAAATTCTAAAGGAAAATAAAAATTACAGTACATTCTAGAACTTTTTTAAAAGGCAAAATAATACTGAGATGCATTCAGATTTATTTGCTAGAATAGACATCTGCTGATATTTGTGTTAAGATTCAAAATGAAATACCTATGAATCTAAAGCCATCTATGCAATCTACAGCATTAGACTTATTTTTAGCAATGTGCAAACCCAGCTTAAAAACTTTCAGAGCTGAACACTTTACTTTGGTATTTCTAGTTTTGGAATGCTGGACATCCAAAATTCCTCCTCACTGGCTAGTTCAATTCTGAGAACAGCAGTTAAACTACAAGCACACTGAATGAGATAGTGTACCAGGCAAGCCCCTCGTACAAATTTCCCACATATGGCTCTACCAGCAACATCCTGAGCTCCAGGAGCATCCTAGGAATCTGAAGAGAGCAGAATGCAAACACAACCTATATTATGCAGGTCTTTATTCCAGCTGTAGCCTTTGGAACAGACTGAACAGTGCCAGAACACTCAGACAGTGTTGACACATTCCACTTTTATCAGGACACATTCATTAACCCATCCCTGAGTTTTAAGTAAATAGTAAAAACAATTTAACTAATATATGCTACAAAATGACCTGTGATCAAGGTGGCTGTCCTAACAGGTACAAATTAGACACAGTTGTTAGAAATATAACTACAGAATGATTAATTAAAATATTTACAGTTAAGTGAGGCCTGACCTGCAACGTTTATTTTCCCTCTGTCATCCTAGGTGGCCTCTATTCAAAGTTTGAGTTTATACACTCCAAATAGCTGTAAATTCCCCCAAACTGCAAATCCACCTAACTCAAAATATTGGGAGTGGGTGGGGACATGGGGGACAAGATGGGACTGGAGACTTGGAGAACCTCATTTAAGGGTTTCAAAACTAGTCTTTTGTTGAAAACTCAAGAGATCCCAATGCTACATAGTTTTCTTTCCAGCTATGATAATGGTTTAATACATAAACAAAGTCTTTCATTTTCAAAATGGCACTGAGATATGACTGCATGTTTTCATATGCAAAACATGTCCAGTGTGTCTTGAATCTGTTCCCTCCCAGAAATAATTAAAAAAAAAAAAAAAAAAAAGCATGAAAAACAACATTTCATATCAAATTTAGTAACCAAGAAAGAACGTGAGAAGTCTCTCTTAGAGAAACAGAAGAAAACTAACTGCTGGTGACAGAGAGCACAAAGACTGCTGCTGTGAATTAGTGCATGTCTTTCAAGTGTATCTTCTCTCATGTGTTTCATTAAACACAGGGTTCAGGGCTGCACACTCCCACATGGGAATTCAAGCTGCAGCAGCAACTTCTAAGACATTTTTATATTCAGCATGAGATGTCCTGAAAATGTAATACTGGCTAATTAACATGAACTACTTTATTACAATGTGGACTAAACCCACGAATGTTTAGGCTTTTCCAGTTTTAAAATGATAGTATTCAGAGAACAGTGGCCTTCCAATAGCTTCTTCAACTGTCACACTTACTGCTCTACCTGTATTTTCAAGAGAAATCATGACAGTTAAATGTGGTATTAAAATTTGTTTCTGCATTTCACCTACACGTCCTTTCGTAAAATACTTGCATAAATGGTTTTAGTTTCAAAATTACTGTTTTCTGCACACACACAATCTCTAAGGTTGAGGCAAGTAAAGACTGTTTCGTTCAGAACTTTATATAAAGCTACCATCTAGAGAAACAGTATTGTATTAAACCTAAGATGCCAAAAAATTCACCCAATTTAAGTTTTAAATTTCTAATCCAACTAACGAAACAGAAAATTGGAAGTTTAAAAGGAGATACGCACTCAGCACAGACTTGCAGTAATTTTCAACAACTGATAAAAAGTAAATGAGTACTAAAAGGTCACGATTAGTTCCAACTGCTTACTTGTCTACAAGCAGCCCATAGCTGTGTTGAATCTAACACCACATGTGTGTCTCATGTGCACTTTACTGGTACTCTAATACCAATGTTTAAATGCTGTTTAAAAATCAAAATGAGCTCTTCCATAAACACCACAGATGCCTCTCCAGCTCTTGAACTCTCAGAGCTGATGAAGTCCAGAAGAAGGGGGTGACAGTATTCCAACTGGCCAGTCTCCTCTTGCATGGCTGCTAAAACCCACTTTCACACAGCTTAAAAATAGAGAGAAGTGAAAAAACTAATTGTGTGCATTCTCTTTAGGGGACAAATATGTCAATCATGCGACCTTCCGTTCGAAGGCTCGGGCTGCTCGAGGCAGCGTGTTGCTAGGGAAAGGGCTTTCTCTGCTATTTACTGAGCCTTCTTTTCAGCTTTCAGAGACCAGCCAACCCTTGTTTTCCACAGACAGGAGCAGGAACCGGCGCTGCCTGGCAGGGACGGGCACAAAGGCCCTTTGAGGAGCACCTCTTCCCCAGGGAGCCACACCGGACCCACTCACCGCGTTCCCTCCTCCTTCAGGCACTGCCCTGACCCGTGGCTACCGCGGTGGCTGGATGGCGAGCGACCTTCCCTGCTTCCAGGAGAGAAGGCAGAGCCATTCCGGCTGCTGCAGGCTGCCCAAGGAGCCTGAGCCGCGCACGGCAGCCACAGGTGTGCGTGCTGTGATGTGCTGGGAGGTGTCCCTCACTTTAGAGCACAGGCACCAAAGCACAGGCTTGATCACAAACTGACAAAAGGCAGCTTTTTGACTCCTGACAGCCCTCAAAATTTATTCGTGCTGCCACTTAGGGAATGCATGGAAGTTCCGCCTATCTGTTTGTATCATTATTTTGTTTCTACATAACAAATTTAGCATTGAAAACATTTCTGAAAGCTTAAGATAGTCTCAATTCACCAAAATACCTCTGACATCTGCAAATATTATGTAAAAATACACATGCAACAGATTTAAATTTTTTCATCAATTCCTTTAATCTTAGCAACTTCAGTTACAAAAGATCAGCAGATTCTCAGTAAATCATAAAAATCGTGCAACGTACTTCAGTTTCTTGTACCCAACTCCAGAATAACAGAAGTGATGATAATTTGACTTTTTTTTTAAATGTAGTCACGTAATTTTCCAGTGTAATCACCCAGAATAATTCAAACATAAACAAGTCCTATTTTAATTATTCATCATAGTTCTTGGGGAGAAAAAAAAAAATGGAACCTGAAACTGAAGTAGGTGTCAAAGAAAATTAAACCAACTCCAAGTTTGATGATATTCACCTTTTGGGCTTTGGGAATTCATCACGTACCTTAAGATCAGTATTTCCCATCCAGATTTTGACAAATAAGAACCACCTATTTTTCATAATGTATTAATATAAAGTCAGTTTCTTATTATATTCTACTTTGTATATGAGATTTTGTTCTGCTAGGTTTTAAGACCAGATTACAAATACTTATTACTGAAAATAGAGGACACCAGCAGTAATAAAAATTTAGCTTTGAAAGTGTTCCTAGTGCTTTAAAAAAATGCCCCTTACATTCTGAAAAAAAGATACCAAACTGCAATTAAAATACCTTTCTGTTATCCACCGGTTTGCAGAAGAAATTTGTATTTCAACTGTCTATTTTTGTAACATAGTTAGAGAACTTTCCTAAAACTTCTTACTTAAAAAAAAAAAAACAAACAAAAACGAAACAACCAAACGAAAAACCCCAAAGAATAACAACCACACCAAAACAACACCCTCCTCCTGCTTCTCTTCCCTTCCCCACCAAATAAAACACTGTTTTTATAAGAAGTGTTTTCTGGAATCTGCACTAAAACCTACACATTTTTTCCCCCCTGCCCCCAAGACTATTCAGATCCTATGCATAAATAACAAACTCTACCAGTTTTGTATGTGGGCCATGTTTGAGAACTCTCTCACAACCATGACAACTCACATATACAAATGAGACCATGGTATAGCAAATATCTTCTGTCCAGAAGGTACTGGGATCATGAGGTACCTGACTAGAGACTTGCCAAAATAAAGGACTGGTTAGCCTATCTGAAAAATCCGCATAGAAATTACTGACCAGAATTTTTTCATCTCTTTTTTTTCCTAAAATCCTACAGTACCAGAATTAAGTAATTATGATTTGTTTTCTATATAAGAATTGAGCCTATATGATAAGTTCTTTAAGTGTAATCTTATCTATTAAGTTCTTTAAGTGTAATCTTCTGTCCTAGAATGAGGGAAGTATGTATCAGGCCAATCTTAAATAATTAATTTGACCATTCTTCCCAGCTGTTCTACACACTAATTTAAAAATCTGCCTTCTCAGCAGACACAGACACTAAAGTAACCACTTAGCAGGACTCACAGTATATAAATTTGATCAAATTTCACTGTAAGTTAAAGGGTATATTGGGACAGAAATATTCAAGACCCTGTGCTTCTCTTTGTTGCTGATCACTGCATGTTTTATAGTATTCCATCTGAACAGCTTGCTACAGACTCCAGATCAGATATTGCACCAAAACTTCATTTAATGGTTTTCCTTTTTCATTTTCTAAGTAGCTGGGTACCTGAACTGTGGCTGAAACAAACTGCAGCCACTCAGCCATCCTAGATCAATGCTGCCATGTCATGCTCAGGAAACCATTCTTGAGAGAATAGTCCTGCTATATTTCTAGTATGTAGCATCTCCCCTGTAGCTTCTAATTAACCTTAAATGCCAGATGCATGCTGTAAGGACCTTTGCAGAGAACAAGCAATGTTGGCATTAAAAATATTAATCCAACCTAAGAACACCAAACTGTTCCAGTGCTAACTTAATTTCTTCCTACATGTTCCCTAGCAGTGCCTGGCCCTTCGCTCTCACTCTGTATTGTATTGATATGATACTTCCACCTGTTTTCTGAATTATCCTGGAGTCCTGTTAAACAAGTAACACTGTTCCCTTTCTGGATTTCTGACTCAATTCTTCACATCTTTCTGTTTGAATATTGTTAAGACACTCTGGGTTCTCTAAACATTTATTCTTCTAATCCAATTTTTAGGAAAAACAAATTTAAACTCAGATGTTAGAAATATGTAGAATTGTCTTTCAGAGACTGTAGAATTATACTTTTGTATTGTAGTAGACAAGGTGCACAACCATAAGCAAAAGCAGCTTAAAATACATTTTCTACTACAAGACAAATCACCTTAGTGCCTCTTAATCTCCTGAGCCTCAGAATCTCATGAATATTTCAAAATAATACCTAAATTCAGAGTCTCTAATTTTATGGACAATATTCTTATACATAGCACTTTGCAGTAAAAACCACCCTTAATGTGTGTAGAAACTAATACATAGGAAAAAAAAAAAATTATCCAAAACCAGAAAAAGTGTATTTTAAGCATTCAGTTACAGGCTGAAAAATTAAGAAGTAAACCTAAAAACTGATACAAATTTTTGGACACTCAGAGTAACTGAAGAATACTCTGCATTAATGGGAAGAGGCAAATAAAGTTCTTTTCCTTAAACCAAGGGAAATAAGGATAACAAAGGTACAAAAGGTGTGAAAAGCAAGGCATGTAACTCTGAAGCGATTCAAATGAATGGATAAATCAATGGAAATTTGTTTCCAGAATGTGTAAAAATAAGTTGCTGTGCATCTGTGCATGATTGAGTTCAGAAAACTAAAAGTTTGAAAAACAGAGGATGGAATGGGAATCCATCAGACAGAAAACTTAGGGAGAATAATTTCAGAGGAAACAAGTTCAGACAAGTTTACCTAGCAAATACAACAGTCGGCTCCAGAATGTTAAAAAATTAAAATGCCATCCTTAAGACTTTTTCCCAGGCTACAAATTAGTTCAGGATGATTAGGCTGAGGTTTTACATTGCTGTCAAAGGAGTCAAAAATTATTTTTCAAGATGTAAAAAGCCTCTCAACTGGCACTCCTGTGGTACTTTAAGCCAATTTAGCTAGTGGTGGTCACAGTCCTACTCTTTCCTCACTGCTGCTCTCCTGTATCTACCACTGCATCCAGGACTGAATCATGCCAACCTGCTCATCTGGCAACACTTTTTTTTTTGTTTGTTTTAAACCTGTGTATTTTTCTGCCAGATTACAAAACTCAAAGAGCTCGCTGCAGATTCACCAGTAAGGGAGGAGAGACTGACAGGATCTGACACTTCAGTGTGCCAACTGTCTCAGTTCCCTGTGGAATCAGGAGTCTTAGTCTTGCTAATTGTGAAGCCCAGCAGTTTAATCTTCTTTTCTAACTGGAAACCACCACCTGACAACTAAATTTTGGGTTTTGTTCATATTAAAATATTCCATTTAGTTTTTCTTATTCTGAATTCTCTTAAAATTATTTTTTAATGTTTTTTTCCTGTTTCTTTACTTACAGTCATTCTCCTTTCTGTCTTTTTCTCTCTTGGTACCAACCTCCAGTGGAGAAATATTATTACAGCTTCTCTTAACCAACTGTACTCATCACGCGCCTCTAGGTTACCTTCAACTGTAAGAAGTGAATTCTTCCATTTATAGATCTGCTCATCAGGAGCAATAGCTACAGTCTTAACCATTTACCACTATTCTAAGTACACACATTAATATTTTGCAGAGATCTTTGAACCCCTTTGGTACTTGCACTACATGTTCTAAAAGCACTGAAAAAACCCAATTTCAAACCTCTAAAAACATCATCATCCTAAATTTGCAATTCTTATACCTTATACCAGCAACCTGAAATCAGTAGCAGTTAAATAGTGCATCCAGAACTTATAAAGCTCCACGTTAAGAAACTGAAAATAATGCTTGGTTTGATAGTGTGACTACTCTAGAAGAATTCCTTATTGATTTTTTTTTTCCTTTTTGTGCATTACAGTCTTCTACAGAACTACCCCAAGTGAGAGATGCAGATTTTCTTTAGCCAAGAATTGTATGACTTAAATTATGTATTTTGTTTTCATGTATCTACATACAATGTTAAATTTAGCATAACAGTATATAAACACTTCTGACCTGGAGTTCAGATACCTGCAATACACATGCAAACAACCTGCTCTCAGAAGTTTTACAATTTAGTAACTGAAAAAATTGCAGAAGAAAACAGACCGTTGGAATCTAAAGATCAAAGGCAAAAGTATCAATGCTCCAGCAGAAGCAGAATTAAATGGAGCCTGGATAAAAAAACTTGCAAGAGAGGTTATTAGAAAAGAGGGAGTGCCCAGAGAAGAAACAGCTGCTATCCCTACTGGTCTAGCAGCATGCACATTTCTTTGATTCTCTGGATTCCTGGACCAGCAGGAGCCAAGAACCCTCAAAATATAACAACTTAAACAAGAGAACAAGTACTTTGCATAGCTTCCCACTTCTTCCTCATTATGGTATTCCCACCTTTTCTCTGTGCATATCCCCAAAACTTCCTCTGTGCTCTCTGGTGCTGGGTGAGACATTCAAGAAGGTGATTTACCTCTCCCAAAAACCCCAGAAAATTTGTGAGTTACTTTTCTAGCTCTTAGAAAATAAAATCTGCTCACAGAAAAATGTGGTAGGTGGTATTTTATTATATCCACCACAAATTAATCAGCCTGTGGCTTCATTCGGGAGTGAAGCAGAAAGGGGACTTTTGCTTTCAATATGGAACAACAGGCTCATCACAACTCATGAGAACATACTTAAACTGGAATCAGATTCAGATCTAAGCAGGCCCATCTCAATTTTACCTGAAACCAGACTTTTTTCTGTATGCCATACTTTTAAGATGGTAAAACGATATGGTTTCTCCGACACTGCTCATGAGGTAATGGACAGAATATCCCTCAGATGAAATAACTATCTTTTATCAGGTAACTTGCCTGCTGCATGTTTTCATGTACTCTGGAGAAGGATATTTCTGATGTGACCAAGCAATAAGTTTTAGGTTATGAAAATCCTGCATTAAAAAAAATTAAATGAAATACTAGGCAACAAATTCCCACCTTCCTCTTTCACAGGAACTGCAAAACTAAATTCATAATGTGTAACTCACATTCAGTTATCAGTAATTTTTAAATATCCCTATCTCAACATCTGACCTTGCCAAAAAATCCCACCAGTTTAAGCTTTTCCTGCACTCCTACTGCCACTTATTTTCACCTCAGTTTTGCAAGTCAAGAAGACAGAAGAGGAAGAACACACAAGATGTGATATAATATAGGTCCAAATCAAGCCCCACAACCTGTGGAGCTAAAATTCTGAAATGCAGAAAAAATCCCAGAGTGTGAAATCTGAAACCTGTAATACCAATAAATAGCTTTTTATTTTTTCAGATTTTTTTACTGCCTGATTTCTGTAAATAGCATCAATTTGCACAGGTGCTGTAAGGTATTGGAACTAAGGACCTAAGTGATGAACTCAGTTCAAACCAGCATCCCAGTAAGTCCTCAGTAGCATTGCCTTTTCTACATATTTTTTAATGCTGATAATGTCCTCTAATCATTTAGCAGCCCTCTTATAGTAAGTGTAGAAGTTTTCCTAGTTTCAGTTTCTCAACACCTAGATAATATTAACACACTTAGATAATATTTTTATTTTAAATATTTATTTATAAATATTTTATTATAAAATTTTGCCTTCTAGTAACTCATTAACTCCTAACTCAATAAACTCATAACTCAATGAATAAGAAAGCATAGGGGTGAGGATCAAGTTAGATGGAATCGATTCCCTGACAACACTTCTCAAAGTAACTTTAAATGAACAGTTAAAATTATGAGTATTAGTAAGAATAAATGCTTCTCTTGTTGTCTTCTAATTTCTTTGGAGGTATTTCTAAAGTTTCACAGATACACTACCCGGAGGCCACCAAACAGCTTCAGCCGCATCATTAGTAACTGTACAGGAATCTGTTAGAAATGAGCAGCTGTTCAACCACTGAATCACCAGCACAAATTTACTATTTTCCTTTGCTAATTTACAGGATTCCTGCTAGTGATGTAAGATTATATCAAGGAGTTCTAACTATATTTTTATGGCTTTAAGCTAAAGTTAAAATTACTGCCATTATGGCAGTACTGCTCTCTTTTTAATTAGTTCCACCTCCATATCCTAATACTTATGATGAGGAAAGATTTGAGATACGTACTAGAAAGGCTCACAAGGCAACATTTAAGCCTTAAGCTATATAACAGACATAAACTATTTTGGGGGGAAATACTGCATACTGTTTCAAGTATGACACGTCGTTGAATATACACTTTTAAAGCTAGCATCAAAGTATTCAAGCAAGCGTAATCTTTCCTATTTCTTTAAGTTACCCGATCGAAGTGGCTGGGAGAACACTAACACATGCTTCCAAACAAGCGGCGCAGAACGCCGGCCATCAGTTCTTCCACAGCCTACTACAGCTGACTTCTTGAGCACAACTGAAGGTTAAACAAGCATAAGTGATGTTCATCACTTGAGGCACTTGTGAAAGCACCAAGTCCATCTTCTCACATTTCAATAGCATCGGTGCTGACAAAGAAGTCAGCAGGTCAAAGCCCAACACCCTTTAGAGAAAAGGCAGGCAGGCCTGAGCTGGGAAAACATTTACATGTGACCCGAGGGAAAAAAAACAGTTTGAAGGGCCACAGGACCTTATTTGTTTTCGAGAAAAAACCTCAATGCTCTCCCTCACCTTTCAGAAGCAGATCTGACAAGTGTTGTAATAAATATTATATGTACAGAGGAGAGTTGAAATCAATAGCAGGTTAATGTTTATTGAAACAATACAGCGAACCATTTTTAATAGCATTACTTGAAAATAGATCTAATCTAGCAAAGGAAATTCAATTTATGTTTAGAGCAATCAGATGTTGCTTTTTACTCCGGGGATTTGTTGCAAACTATGTCTCTCAAAATGTGCTTACTGTACTGTATTTAGCAGAAACAGTTTAGCCTTAATAAGCTGATAGTCTGCAAGGGAGCATGGATCAACTTATTCTCATTAAGAATGTAAGCAGCTTTCTAACAGCCTTCTTTGCTGTTCAGCCCATGCCAGAGAAAGCAGGGATCTCTCCTCTAAACCCCGTAATTTATGAGTTTATTCAAACTCGCCAAATTGCTTTAAGTAAACGCCTCTTATATTTGAAAATTCCCATGGCAACTCATTTAGTTTGGCAGGAAGGCAGACCCAAATTCAATCCTTTTATCCTCCTGCTAAAGCATTACAATGGCAATTCTGCTCTGACACCCTGAAGAGACTGCTAATTACCGCACTCGGGTCCCCAGACAGATTCCCCATTCAGGTTAAAATGGCAGTGCACGGCAGAGAACAGCGGCAACACCTTCGTGCACAGGAAGGGATGTACTCTCACATTACCAGAGGCTCCAAGACTGCAAAGACAAAGCATCTCCTATCCACTAAGTCATGCAGAACAAACACTGAGGGAGGCAAAATGCCAGCGGAATGACAGCGAAGGAGACGACCGAACCACTAACTTCAGTGTGTTGACTACTGAAGATACTTAGTCACCTCTCAAATGAAATTAATTAATCTTGTTATTGCGCTTATATACCGCATGTAATAGACAAATTACAGATCAAGGAACTACATAAAATGCTACTGAGTATTGTGTCATTATATTATATTGTGCAAGAGCCTACCCATCATGAGAATGCCTCAATTTTTAAAAAGCCACCCAGGCCCTTTTTTTTATAGCATTATTTAGTTTGAGAAGGGGACATCTGGATTTTGCAGCAAAGCTTCCCCCCACCCCCCGTCATTTTTAACTGAGAAAACGTGAAGGAAATTAATGACTGCACCCTTGCTCTTTCGCCCTAGATGTTCCCTCTGTCATTGAAATGTAAACTTCAGCTCAGTGCTGAAGAGAATAAAAATTTTGCTGTCTCTGGACTAACTCCTAGTGAACTGGGAAAGCCTAAACCCTGTCTTGACCCATTCTTCTACAGCAAATGAAGATGGTGGTCTGTCCTCCCCAAAAATTAATTTTAGTCTGTTTTGGTCATACCACCACTTTTTTTGAAGCAAGAACACCCATTGTAAACATTACAACATCTTTTCTCCCTTTCTCCACATGAAAACTTACCAAAACTAGTAAAACACTAAATGTGCAAAAGACACATTCTTAGAAAGTTACTTTAAAGGGAAGGAAGTCAACTCTTAAAATGTTAGAGATCAAGTAATGCATTTAATTTCAAAACATATCATCTGATCTCTTTTTAATCTAAAGTGAATTCAAGGTAACATCTCATACTTGTTTTTTCAAAGTATGACTTCAAATTGTGCATTAGATAGATTCTTAACATTTGAGAAAGTTAAGCTTTCACTTAAAAAATTAGATGAGATATTCTAAACCAGCTGCATATTTAAGAACAGATTTAGTTCTAAAATCCAATATGCAATGGCAAACAAGAAATCCAAAGACAATTTTATCATGAAACATTTCTAATGAAATGCAGTCATACTGTTAATAACATCATTAATGTGTAGGCTGACTCATCTAACAAAGCAGTTAGATCCATCTGGCCCAATTAGTGAAGCAGTCTACAACTTCTACCAATACAAAAGTCAAAAAAAAACCAACCTAAAAAACCCAAACAAAAAGTCCCACCTCAAAACAACATCCAAACAACCACCACCACCACCACCAAAAAAAAAAAAAAACAACAAAAAAAAAAACCCCAAAAAAACCAAAAAACAAACCAAACAAAAAAAAAAACCCACCATACCCCAAACAACCCCCCAAAAAAAACCCTCAAACAAAACAATCCAAAAATCCCCTTTATAAGGTTTATAAGGATGCTGGTGAAGTCAGGACCAAACAACAGGTACAAACAATCTAACCATGTACTTTAATCTGAGATGTCAGGAGCATTTGAGCTAAAACCATACTGATGCATTAATTATGCCTACCCATATATTATACTTGCCAACTCTATTATTTTTTTTAATTAAGTGCCTATTGGTGTTCTAGATAAGGTCTTCATATGCCTGTAGAACATTCAAGGCATACCTACACTGCAGCATCTTACACTGCACATACAGTGCAAATATATTAGTGTATTACATGCTCATCACCACCTACACACATTAAATGAAGTACGGTCCCAAATACTCCATACAAATTCTACAGAAAAATCAGTGCCACTCCTATCCTACCCGGAATTTCATCATCAAATTTCAACTACGGAAATATCACTCATCTTCACTTAAATAAGAATTAGTGCCTGGTGTTATTATCAATATTTAAATAAGGATAAAATACAAGTTTTGTTTTGGGGTTTCTGGTAATTTTTTCAGGTTTAAGACCATACTATACACTTGTACTTTTGGCAGTTTACAAATAGAAATAAGCTCCTTTGCCTTACTATGATGGTAAAAACATAGACTACCACCCACACTTTTTTTCTTGCTTTGCCATTTGAAAAGCAGTTCATCAGCCCAGCTGGAGAGCATCTGAAATCTCTATATGGCTTCACATTTTGGACTGCAGAAAGTTTGTTATTTTGCTTTTATGCTACCCCATGAGCCACTAGAAAACAACAAAAAAATTGTTTTTCTTTGGTTTTGATTATGAAATTACTCAGTAAAAAGGTTCAAGTCACCCTTATTATCAACTGTACCCCCAGTTTTAAGCCTGCTGGAATCTCTTATTACAACCATCTCAGACACAACATACTTTCAGTCTTACTGGGAAGAGGAAGGGGTGTCTCAAAAAGTAAGAAAACCCAACTAGTTTACCTCAAGATAACCTGAAAATAGCACAGCAGAAGCTTTTGTGCCAAGTCAGCACATAAAACAGTTGAGTGAGGTCTGTATGTTAACTACAGAGGCCTAAGTGACAGACTGGTTTGTGTGGGATTTTATGAATTCTTTTGCCAAAACATCTTTTGGATGAGGCTGCAGGACTCAGCAAGGATTCAGAAATACCAGTTACTACGTTTTGCTGAAAGCAATGTATTTTAAACCAGGCAACACAGAACAAATATTCTGGAAGGTGGTGGAGAGTTTACAGAAGCAGTTTTGGAGGTAGCTTCCTATACTTCTGAAAGCAGGTGTGGATAGATTAATGAAGCAGAGTACTGTTCCAGATTAAGGTCATCACTACTGAGATAAGAAGCAATTTCACTTGCAGCAGATCCTTCAGAATTTCAAGAGTCTCTCCAAGCAGGATGGCACTCTGGGTTTAATATGTTTTTCTCCCTTTTTCAGAACTCAAAAAAAAGGACAGGAGAACCCTGCTCTGACTAGCACCCCTAAGATGCTGCACTTCGGGTATCGAGAGAAGAGCTTTGCACTGCTCCAAGTACTTCTCATAGTGAGCAGAACTGAGACTTAAATCATCATCAGATCTATTTATACTTCTGAATCAACAAACACTGACACAAGTGAAGGCACAGACACATGTAAAAACCTCCCTTTTCCAAGAAACTACGTGAAAAAACTTTTAAACCCCGCTTTTTAGATGTTGCCTCTTTTTGTCTCTCTTAAATCTGGGTTATGTGGCGGATAGGACAGATACTGTTCTCTGCCATAAATGCAACACATCCACATGCTTTTGAGAAAAAGAAACTTTAATCACCAGAAACACAAAAATAATCCTGATAAAGTTAAGGGAGTATAGCCACAAGGCTGAGGTCAAATCCAGAAAAAGAACTGGTCTGATTCATCAGACATCTAAAGGATGCCACAACAGTAAACCGAGAAGGTAACTGTACAGAGAAGCACTGAAAAGATAAATTAAAAAAAAAAAAAAACCCACAAAACTTTTTTTCCCCAAATATCCACACTAAACCCTTATTTCTATGCTTTTAACTGCAATATTTACTTGTTTGGATTGGTAACTGTAATATTTACTTTTCTAGATTGGTAACATATGCTATTAATACTAATCTTTTAGAACATTATGGACATGTTTAATTTCTATAAATACAAGTATCAAATTAATTTTTCCTGAAATTACTTTTTTTTAAATCATAAATAACAGGCTGATACTCTACAGAAAAAACTAAATTTTTCTACTCTTTACATAAGCTTGCCTAGAAATACAAGCTGTTTGGAGAAGCCAAAACATCACAAGTTTACTGTTCTTATGCCAGTTAAGGTTCCCTGCTAATGAATTGTTTTAATTAAACAGGATTCAACTTGGACATTTCTGTGAGAGAAATTAAAGTAAAAAGCAAAGCTTGTTAAAAAAAACCCAAAACAACCGAAGTGATTGATATGAAAACACCAAAAGAAGTAATTGTTTTCCTTTTCTTCCTCATGATTCTACTACACACACTTCCATCAGAAAGAGTTTGCTGAATCTAGAAAGAGAAGCCATGCCTTAAATTACAGGCACTTTACATTAACTAACATGGAATCATAAATCTAGTTTCCTAAGTTCTCCTGAACCTAAGTATTCATCTGAAAGCCTAAGTGTGATTCACATTTGAAGAGCATTGACTAAACTGAAATAAATAAAACCAGCCCCTCAAGTAAATTGGGGATTATGTCCCAACTACATCATCATGTAAAGTTGTCTTAGCAAAGATTTCTAAGGTTTCCAAGCCAATTTGAGGCTTTTAGTAAAAATCAATTCAAACATAAACCACTGATTCACAGAATTGTGCATCTTTCAAGTTCTTAGAACTTAGAAGTAACCTAGAGCAAGATTTTTAGAAGAGTCTGTACAATTCAGATGTGTGAAGTCCGATTAATTTTAATGGGATCTTGTTACTGAAGCCACATAGGATCTTTCAAAAAAATCCTATAGCCAGTAGTGAAAGTATTATTTATAAACTATTAACATTTGTATGTTGAAACTGCTACAAACAGATTACTTTTAAACACTGTAAAATGTATCAAATATAAAGCATGACATAGTAAGAATAAATTGTGGTATTTGTCAGCTTTAGTGTCTTACATGCTTCACTATATTTTCCAAGCACTGCAGAATGATTTACATGGAAACAGGGATGACATCTTCTCATATGACACTGGTAGAGTTCCTGTAAGGCTGTCCAGTTGAGCAGGACTCCTATTTGATTCTGCACAACTGCTAATCTTCCCATTTACTTCGTAAGGAAGACAAGACATATAATTTAATGCCCAATTTACCTGTAGCACAAAGGAAACATACCTGAAGATAACATATATATATATATATACACACACATAAATGTTAAAAACTGCCACCATAAAAATATTTTGGCAATACACAGTATTTAGGCTTATGCAACACACACAAAAAATTATTTTTTATTAATTCTAAACTGAAATCAATGAAACCACTTACTAGCACAATTTTTTATGAACACTAAGAACCTTCAGACTCTCCCCTGCAATCTCCAGTCCTACATAATAGGATAATAAAAACTTTGCTCATCCTTCTGTCTCCAAGAATCACCTGTAAAACTACAGATTGCTATAAAATAAAGTGTATTCCAACAATGACCTCTCACATATTTATTAAGTAAACACTTACCTCTCAGGGTATTCAAAAAAAAAGCAAGGTGCTCTCAATCACATTTTACAGCTGAAAAAGTTAAGGTTTATTTAAAGTATTCTTGCTATCAAAGGAGAAAACAAGTGTTTCTATGATCTGATGTAGTTTAAAAGCCTGATATTTTTCTGTTTATCTTTCTTGAACCTGATTGACCTTTGGATCATTAAAAGTAAGATTTCCCTGAAGCTGTCCTCGCAGCTCACTGTGTAATAAAGTATCTCTGAAGAGTTCTCTACCAAACACAAGGTGAGGAATTGGTATTGCAAGGATCACTAAGGGAGTCCCCCTCCACAGCCCAACCACCCTCTTTGGAAATGAACCAATAATTTCATAAATGATTACAGAAAGGCAAATACAGGCTTTGCTCTTGCAGGCATTAAGAACAAACAGCGTTCTTCCCAACACTGTATCAATAGTCTATCTGTTCCAAATGCCAGGATACCATTAACTGGCAAATCAGATTAGCACAAGTATTACCATATATACCACAGCAGGTTTAAGCCAGGAGAAATTCAAAC
Source organism: Pseudopodoces humilis (assembly GCF_049639895.1). Classification (NCBI taxonomy): domain Eukaryota; kingdom Metazoa; phylum Chordata; class Aves; order Passeriformes; family Paridae; genus Pseudopodoces; species Pseudopodoces humilis. The sequence goes on along the minus strand of NC_142202.1, from coordinate 38,522,760 downwards.
ACACCTCTTAGCTCCCCTGGTCTTTCAGAACTTATCTTCCAAGATAAAACAAGTGATTATACTCCTGCAAACAGCTTTTCTGCACAATACGTGAAGATTTTATTATTCAAAACACCTGATATCTGTTGACAGTAATGATTTTGGCTGTTAATTCTAACAAACTAAGTAAGCCAACTATTTTAAAACTTTGAAACTTTTCTTTAAGACCCTTGGAACTTCAGGCCTGCTCATTAAAAACTCAAACCTCAGACTAGCAGACAGAAAAATAAGGCCACCCACTGCCAAACACAGCCAAAAGGCTGAGCAAGGAAATGGAATTATCCCCTTCCTTCACTATGGCACTCAAGTACCCGTGTGTACACCTGACAAATCCCAAACTCCACCTATTCTAGTTCCAATTTCACCTGCTGTATCATTTGCTTGCTTTAGCAGAACTGTATCAATACAGTTAGCACAGCCACCAAGAAAGTCAGGTAGCCTAAGTTAAAGTTCTGTTTTCAAACTAGGACACAAGCTAGAGAATGAAGGAATCATAAAGATTCTAAGATGAGGGCATAGCAATGCATGCAATTACATGACTGAAAATTTTGTCTTCATGAAAACTGCTTCAAATGATTCTAAGACAGCTAACTCCAAGTTGTTTTGGGGCTTTGGTTTTTTTAGTCTCATGAAAAAGGATTTGTAGTGTAATGTAGGATTTTGGAGGCTGTAGCAAAGTATATATCAAAGGCTGGAATTATTTATAAATAAAGCAGCTGAAATTCTAAGTATCTACAGCTGTGTTTGGCCAAATAAAAAAAATTCACATCTTCCAATCCATTTATAAAAAGCTGCAATATCAAAGAACTGGATATAATGCTAGAGACTTCTGACTTCATTAGATTTGCTGGTGTTGAAATTTCCTTCTATCCTGTATTTCCAAGTGATTTGGAACATAAAACACGTTTCACTTTACAATGGAAGTTGAAACTGATGAACATAATTTACTACATACATAGATGTTGTGAAAACATTAAAAATTAGCTAACAGTGGTAATACTGAAAATGTAGAAGGCGGTGCTGTTTTTATTAAGCTATCCCTATGAATAAAGTAAGTCTGAAAATAAGGCAAAGCTTTTAAAATACTTATTGAAATATGGAAGAATTATAAAAACCTATACCATTTCCAACAACACACAAGAAATATAACATACTATTTGATGGAATCTTAAATGTTTTTCCTTATTAACTGTTTTCCAAGCAACACAACTTTCCAGTAAGATCTCATCTAATCACTTTCCAGGATGTTTTACCACTCTCCAATTTAATATAAAGTATGTTACAAATGGCCTAGTCCAAAATCATATAAGCTATTTAACATGATCAGCTCCAGTCTCTTAGATCATGCCCACCTATGTTTATCCTGCTAACAGTATCCATAACACTCCTGTATTAAAGTCTTAGCCTATAAACAATTAATGAAAGAAAAAGAAACCAAATTATTCCTCCACTGAAAGCCCAGGTATTTCTGTACTGTGTTAAAATAGAAACACTTAAGTTTTCTATTGAATAGTAGGTGAAAAACCCTTGGCACTTTTCCACAGGTTAGAATTTTCTGTCTGATGTCAAAATAGCACAATGTAGAACAACTAGATGGCTGTAAATCATCAGTCAGTGTTAAACCACAGATGTCTGTACGACAAACTTTACTTTTGTATAATTAGAAATCTAGATTTCAAAACTAACACTGGCAATAAATAATGCTTCAACTGGCTGGAAAAAGGAAATGTTTACTAGTTACTTAACTATTGTTTCACACAAAAAATCTTTGAAATTGCTAAGATCCTTCTAGAAATCATTCCAAGTCGACTCATACATCAAGTGATCTGAGCTCACCTCCTTAATATAATGTGGTTAGTGTTAAGCATTAAAATGTGTTAAAAGTGCAGGGTAACAAATTCCTACTCTTTATACTACATCGCCCTAGGAATCACAATTCTACAATTACCATTTTTCTGTCACTCAGGTATAAAGTTGAGATTTCAAAAAAGAAAATCAACCAACCAAAACCCAAATGTAACTAGAAATGAAGGATAAGATAAATAACACATGGGTAATTCATTGCAGTTTTGTCATCATCTTCATTAACATGGTCAGACAAGGAGAACTGTAGCTTAATCATCTGCTTTTTGAATAAGTGGAGAAATGCTTTAACAAGATTTTACATAAAGATCCCAACTTACGTGTTCTCTTCCAGGACCATCAACAGAAAAAAGAACAAAAGTATGGAAGATGAAATAGAAAGAAGAAATGACTAGAGGAAGCACTGGGAAAACAGCCAAGACTAAAGAAGCAAATTATAAAAATGAGATGAAAAATTAAAAAGTTACACGTACCGCAAAACAAAAAAACAAGAAATGGTATAGATCTGTACATTTTTTCTCCCACAACTATGTCTACCAAAAAAACAAACAGATTAGGCAACATTTCTGGAAGACAGACAAAACCCATGCAGAACCTAATTAGAGCTCCTAATCAGTTTTGGAAGGGCACGTCCCTACTGAGTTTCAGGCAACAGAGTGTCTTTGCTTCTCTTTGAGAAGAGACTATTTTCTAAGTTTCCCAAGTTCTTTTCCAAAAACTAGATCTACCCTTTCTCAAGTTATAAATTTTTAACACCTTAAATAAACAAATATAGAGGATGGTGGAGAAGAAGAAAAAGGGGAAAAGAGAGGGTATTCAATGGCAACTGTATGTAGGCACAACTAATTTCCTTGGGTTCTAGAAGCCAGCAAAGATGTCCAGAAGATTCAGAGTAAACACCTGGATTAAGGTGCTTAGAAATAACTGCTAGAGAAGCTTCTTTTTCCCATCTATATATGAAATTGAATAACAATAAGAAAAACCTAGATGAAATAAGAATCCCTACTAACTGCTAACTAAGTTGTAAGCTAATAAAACTAGACATATTTATATAGTTATATTTGATCTTGACTATTCATCCGAATTTGTAGAACAATCAACTGAAATATGTGAAGGCACAGCTCATCATAAATTTGTACCTGCCATTTAATTATTTGTCAACTTTCTGAAAATGGAAGCTGAAAACATATTTATAACCGTAATATAAATAGCACATTTTATATCTCTTCAACATTCTCGTCACGGAATCACAGAATGATTTGGATTGGAAAGGACCTCAGGAGACCATCTAATCCTCACCCAGAGTAGGTTCCAGGTGGGTTTTAGATACCTCCAGAGAAGGAGGCTCTACAACCTCTCTGGCCAGCCTGTTCCAGTGCTCTATCACTGAACAATATTCTGATGAACAATTCTAATTTTCTCCTTTGTACTAAGATGATCGCTTCAGGAGAGTTGACAAATGTAACAAAATTTAAACTAGATTTACCTCAATCCAGCTGAAAATCATCAAGACATACTGTAGTAAGTATGGTCTCTAATAAACATCTGCATTCAACAGATATTATTTTGGTGGTAATGAACCAAATGGTCTAGAGAGTTTCCACCACAGGACACAATGATGGAGAGAGTTACTTCTCACTTGCAGCTGGCCCAAAATAATTTTGTTAATACTAATGTAAACACAAAATTTTAACACTGCAGTCACGTATCAAGTGCAATATGTAAATGTTTCCTTTGTGAACTGGTGTAAGAAATTCTTGTTCTCATTTTTAAAACTCAGACTTGCATGACAGTAAGTATTTTCAGGGAAGTCAGACTGTTAAAATTAATAACAGAATTTACTTAAGGACTGCTCAACAAAACCCTCACAATTCTTTACTCAATTTGTGAATAAAACTGAAATTACCAGTAGTAGACATACTGGACAGTGGAACACACAAAGAGGAACACTTACAGTCCTCCTTTGTTTTTCACTGCCCTAATCAGAAATTCACTGTAGCAGGGTATTTTACTCTCATGCTATTTGCACGTGAACATATTCACTTGCAGTTCTACAGAAATGTATGTTTATTTAAGGGTGGTCTGCTTCAGTACCGTTTTTCCCTGTCTGCCTGTTCTCATGCCATCAATTCTGTCAGTCCTAAACCTGACCAGGCCTGACTCCTCAACAAGTCATTCCATGAGGTTCAGCTCTCCACCAAATGGACTCGCCCGATGAAGGCCAGGGCTTTCCGATGCAAAACAGGAAGCAGGAACAGCAAATCATGAAGGAATGGCAGGACTGCAGCAGCCCTCAGTCCATATAGCCATGGAAACATTAAGCCCGCTTCACACTACTAAAAATAATGCACTGTCACCTCTCCCCCACATCAAAAAGTTTACCACGTTATCCAGCAGTCACTGCCAAGGCGTTTGGCTGTCTCGCTGCCCTTCGTACAGAGCTTCCTGTCTGATCACCCGCCCTGAGTGACTTGTATCGGAACTTGACAAATCAGTCAAAACGTAGGAATTTCCTAAAATGCTCTTAAGGACAGCAGTATCCTTTTCCTGCTACTGTATCACTTATTAATTTCATGACTTGAACTGAGTAAGCAGCAAACAATGGATTGCACAGTATGACCAACAGTTCAACAGGGAAACTATACAAGACAGCACTATATTCTCACTTGTGAAAGCAAAAATGTAAAACCAACACACCATGCAGGAATGAATTAGAAAGAGCTATTCAAGGAAGTCTAACTTGCATGCAGAATTTATTGTGACTTTTTAGATAGCTAATAAAAAAAAAGAAATCTTCTGTTAATATCTTCTAAATGTCAAGCTTTTGCTAGTCTTAATTACAGAGCAACAAATTATGTACAGTTATTATAGCATTACTATAACAACTACATTCTTTTTCTTAACTAAAGGACGTTTAAACAGTCTTAAATTAATTTTTTCTCTCTGTATTCTGAGATGGAATTCACAGCACACCAAGTTCCCAGGGTAAAAATTAAGACATCCTTCAGTTTACTCTAAGTAGCTGAAAATAAACCATAAGGAAAATTTACAACCATGCTTATAAAGAGAGTATTAGAAATTCACTTTAATTAATAAACAAGCCCCACCTCATCACACATACTGAAAGCAGTCTTTTAGAAAGAAATGCTTTTAGCTTATTCAAGTGAAAAATAAACCACTCTACCAATACTATCGCTCCTTCATAATATTCTCTCCTGTTATATAAAAGAAAAAGTGTTGTATGTAAATGTGAGTAAAAACAGAAATACCATCAAAACAACATCTCTAGTAACTGGGCCTTAACAGAAGGAGGACAATTAGTGAATGACTACATACCAAGCACCACTATAAAAAATGCTCCAATTTGTAAAAATTATGCTGTATACAGCACATGTACTTTCTCATACAGCTAAATTTGAAGATATTCAAAACTGTTAAGTCTAAAATCACTAGTACAGGCAAGATCCAAATGTAGGAGCAAAATGAAACAAGCTTCTACTGAAACGTTATCTCCTATCATGACAACTGTAAAATTCTGCATAGTAGTGGCAAATTATACACAGTTTGTCAAGGAGCATCCCTGAATAATTCTGTGTTGTAGCTGTCTTCCAAGAAGATGGAACAGCAGCAACCAAATAAAATTACAGCTGCCCCAACATTAGAAAAGCAATAAAAAAAAAAAAAATAAAAAAAAAATCACTGATTCCAGACCAATTTAGAATAGCTAAGTGGAAACCAGAAATACAATCTTTTCCTTGGAAAGGCAACATGGAATCTAAAGAAGAAAGCAGTAAAAATCATCTGTCCCTAATTTGAATTGTATCATGTGTGTCTCATCCTTTATAAAGGCAGCTAGTAAAGGTGAATTAGTAATTAAATGAGACTTGGTCATCTCTAAAATACAAGGAATATCTAGATAAACTCATTCAGGTAGAAACATTTATTCAACGCTTCTTAGAATATGCAGAAGGCCAAACATTTCTGGCAGAGGAGTTCAGCCCTACAGCCCAGGAGCTCAAAGAACAACTTCAAACCTTGAATGATGCTCTGGTTTGGTGCTATATTTCATTACTATGTATGCCCCCAAACAGGTTCTGATTTTTTTCTTCTATTCTGCAGTTATCAAACCAGAGCACCTTTTGCCTCTCCTTTGCAAGAGAACCAGCCATCCTCACTTAACTCATGCAAATAACAAACAACTCTCAAAGCTCTCGCAACAGAGATCAGTGGTCTGGAGGATTCACTCCAGAAAGAGGCATAAGGAGAGTACAACTTGATGTGATCCCAAAAATCTGCAGACTGCTTTATTAATACTGCTTTTTTTGAAGAAAAACATGAAGGAAGTAATACTGTGCGATCTTGCAGGTGTAGATAAAAGACCAGTATCTCACAGAGCTATGGGAAGAGGAAAAGAATTAATCCTATGGAACTTGAAGTACAGCCAAAGATTTTTAAAAAATGCTTCATACTAAAGAAATGTAAATTAAATACAAATGAATAATAATGAAAAAAAAAAAAAAGTTGGCCTTTCTCCTCAAGGAGAAAAAAAATGGCTTATTCAGCCAGTCTTCCTCAAGTTGTGCTTTTCATTTCTAAAGATAAACTACTTGACTGTATCACTATCTTGGTAAAATGCAAGAGCAAGTGAAAAGGGAAAATAATAATTCACATCCAGAATGGAGAAAAAAAACCAAACACTAATGATCCAGATTCAGAAATGTAAGAAACACACTTTAGTACTGAAATAGTCTCTGTTCACCCAAGTACATTCAAATAGAAATCCACTTTAAGAAATAGGCCTATATGCACTGATGCTAGAAAATGTAATTAGGATTTTTAACATCTTGAGTACAAAAATAACTGATCATTCCAAAACATTAGGAACTAATTTCCATCTCTGAACACCATAACACTTAACACATTTCTAAAATTTATTTCATAAACCCAAACCATTGTCACACTGTATGGCAAGAATGAAAATGAGTCTTCTCTCCTACATAGTCTCAAATTTTAATCAAGTTGGACAGTGACAGAACAGACATACATAATCTTTTTTTCCATTTTAATCCTTTGACATTTATCTGAAAAACATTAATAGCTGCAGGTATTCTACCACGTGAAAGGGAATTTTATTTTTTCCATTCTTACATGTTAGAGTATCTTTGGCATCTTCCAACATCCACAGTTTCACTCATATTGTTATAATTCACTAGGATTTCCCTTCTTTCCTTATGCTTATCCTGATTATTTGAAGGTTTATGACTTCCCTCATAGAGGTTTTCAATTCCTATCTTTTAATGCTAAACTGAATTTTTTCAGCTCTCAAACTGCCTGAAGCCACAATTTCATTTTTTTATACTAATTGAACAGATACAATAGGTAGTAAAAACCCAAGTTCACCCATACACTAATCCATTAGTATGTACTACACATACTTGTTTCAGCAAGGCATAATTTTGAGAAATTACAGCCAACAGACCTTTAACTCTTGTGCAAGTAATATGTACCACCCAAATTTCTTATGCCTATGCATAATACATAAAGATGATAATGAAGTGAACTGACAAAGCGTATTTCAAGTTATTTTCTATTCAAACAATAGTTAGCCCTGTGTTGTTCCTTTTCATTAAAGGGGAAAAACAATTATTCCTACAATCAGGATTACAGTGCTTCCCCAATTGATTAAGCTACTACAAGAGGCAGAGTGCTTTCAAGACAAAGAGCTGGTTGTCACCTTCACAATGAAAGAACTACTTACGAATGCATTACACTCTTTTTGAGGCCCAGAACACACCCATCCAACAGCTCCACAACACAAGCATAACACGGAGTCTACGCATCAGCACTTCAGACATACTGCGGGTTTTGTAACCTTTCATCCTGAAGTTGACCCTTCAGTCATATTATTCAGCATTCAGGGGGAGGCAGAAGAATGAACAGACATCTGACAAAATTAATTCACAAGGAAGTTTGGTTTTTAAACTGTTTGCTCTGTAGTAGGTTAAGAATGAACATAAGCATTTCAAAATTTTGCCTGTATAAAAATCCTGGCTATGAACTCAAGCCTAATGTGCTCAAGGTCTCTTTAATAACTGAGTAAATTCTGAAGATCTACTTTCTCTAGCTTTCAGAAATTGCCAATGCACAATGTCAAGAGGTCTAAATCAGTTTTCCTACCTCTTGCTTAATATTCTATCATTTTTTGGAAATTCAGAATTTAAGACTTTCTCCCTATCTTTAGTAATTTCTAAAAATGTGTTCTGAATAAATCTGCTTATAGAGACAGCATGTGTAACCACAAGTTTCCTCACAGCCAGCATCTATTAGCATTCACTAAGTACCCAAAATTAGAAGGTCATTTTAATACCCCCTACTACTTACTTGCACAAGATAGTCTCAATTTTCCTTGTAAGACGGAAAATTTTTCCACCACTGAGAAAGATCTAATTTATTCTTATCATTTTACAGGGACACAAAAGTGGTGGCAAAGATGAGCACAAGATACGAGTTAATGGCATGGGATGCACTATACAGTCACACTGAGTCACACTGATTTGAGTGAGAATACAGAGAAGATCTAAGAGAAGGGCTCTCAGAGGGTAATTCTGGTCTCTGAAAAAGGATTTAAGTCATCTAGCTGTGCAGAAGCCAGTTTATACTATCAGGAAATGAGAAATTATCATTTTCCAGTTTCACTACTTTTGTTTCTTCCCAGTATACTGACAGCAAAGTTTTTTGATACTAAAGGGTTTTGTTCTTTTTGCAAAATGTTTAAGGTGATCATCTAAAAAAAACATGTCTTCATTTCTTAAAGTATCAGAATCATTTCACAGTGAAACAAAAAAGCCTGTTAATACTTCCCCAGCCTTAAAGGGAAGAATACTAATACTGAAGAAAAGAGAGAAAACTAGTGTTTGTAACAGTTCAGCATTACCTTTTGAAGGTGATAACTATTTCCTGTATCTGTATCTTGGACAAAAAATAGTCTCTTTAAAATACTGTTCTCTTCTAAGGAATAATTCAGCCTCAGATGAAGCAGTTTAAAGATCACTAGATTATTACAAAGTTGTATCTTAACTTCATTTTACGATGCCACTCTGCAGGCTTACTCTTACACCTGTAGTAAGTTAGCTGTATTTCAAAAGTACCTTCTGAAAATGGAAATCAAAGGGTTGCATATAAATACTTACTGCAGGTATCAGTAACTTTCTTACTTCTTCAACAGCCCTCTTCAGCTTTATTTCTGCTCTGTTTTGGGCATCCTCCACAGTGATAAGTACATGTAAATCTTCATTCAGGTGTTCCCAGTTGGCCTTGCCTCGATTCTGTTCTTCCTAAAAAAAATTAAAACATGGAAGCTATGAAGCACATTCTGTATAAAACAATCATATCAGGAGACAAAATCAATTCTGTAAATAGCATGAATTTTATTTTCAGCAACGTTTCTTCATACTTTGGAGACTTTCTTATCATATGAACTCAGCCTTCGAAATATAATTTTTGGGGTTTTGTTTGTGTTTTGGAAGCTCCTACTCTATATTATACTTTTTTAAAGATTACAGTACATATTTGTTTACAGTACATATCTGTTTCTGAAGAGTACCTTCCCCAGCTGAATAAAGGAACAAAAATAAGAATACAAACACAGTATTACTTTCAGTACTATTTAGAGCCTTTCAAGAGTTAAACAGATAAGACATACTACTGGTTAAGCAACCAATCTTTTGAAGAAAAGTGAAACAGACACCAGACATAGAAACTCCATCTGAATCACTACAGAGAACAGGAAAGCAATTCTCCAGTGTTAAGAATCACTTTCAAATACTCATGAAGACAAGATTCAAAGAATCAAACACTACAAAAGGAACAGAAGTTGCCGTTTTCAAAGGAGAGCTGCATGTAGTGGATGAAGAAAAGAGAGGAGGAGATGACAAGGCTTTAATACTGAAGTTACAGAAGGACAGGTGACAAGATGGTCACCATTACATAGCTACTCATCACATCCATGGTATTAGTAATCCCAAAGATAAAATAAACTTTTCAGAAAGGGAAAGCATGCTAAACAAAACATTTCAATTTTAAACGACAGAAAACAACAAAGTAACACATTCAATTATCCAGTCTTCCAAAAAAAAAAGATAATGAAACACACCACAAAAGAAACTTCCCAATGCCTTTTTTATTAAACAGTGAATAAAGCTAGCTAAATTTTTTATGAAACCTCATTTAAATTTGACAATATTTTAAATATAACAAGTTAAAAAAAACCAAACAGGGCCTCAAAAAAAGTTTGTTACAACTTTGAATCTATAAAAAGGCCTACATAAACAAACCCTACTTATTTAAAACTTAAAAATCTGGGTATAATAGAAGAGCCTCCTATTTGTAAGATAAACCCTTGTGGCTCAAACACAATTCACACTAACTTCATTTTTATTTTTTTAATTCCAAATGTATCTTTTCCCCCAGACTTCATGAAAAACTCATCCAGGAAATAAGATAAATTGAGGAAATGTTCTAAGATTTAATACCAACCAATGCTTGCAGTAGTGTTTTATTTTTAATTCAGCTAAGTCTGAAATGCTTTGTGGAATATACAAAGACAAAAACAAGGGGGGAAAAAACTGAACCATAAGAGATGTATGAAATATGTATGTAAAAGAATCAGTGCTTTGAAACTACTTTTCACTATGTATGTAATATCCACATATCCATTAATCCATACTATCAGATACTGGTGTGTTTTGCTGTTTTTAATGTTATCTTCCCCAACCTTTTTAACAAAGGGGGCTGTGAAAATAGGTCTAGCAATTTTAGAAGCTGGAAACAAAAGTGAAAAATAACTCTCACTTATGATATAATACAGAATGTGACGCAAAGTACAGCCAAGTTATAACATGCTCTCTCTTGAAATATAATCCTTGAAAGAACTGCCTATGGGAAGGTATTTGCAACCTATTTATTCAATCGTGATCAAAACTCCACTATGACTTTTTAAACTATTCCTTTTTTTTTTTTAATCCAAAGCACAAGTGAGCTGTTTTCTTTTAAGACGGTTACAAGTTACACTAATATGAGGTAACGTACAAAATAATACATTACAGGTATGAAGAATGAGAGAAGGTTCCTAAACCAGCAGAGGGCAGAGGAAGAAATGTGCAACTACCTGTTCTTGCATTAACACTGTGTTGGAATGGGAAATGTCCCTTGCTACACCAGATGCAAGAAACCTGCGCAACTATAGTAGCACAGGAGGCAAAACAAATATAACATATTTAATAAGGCAAAGAGGAACAAGTGACAAGGAAAGGTGTCCCCAAGTAAAGCAGCAAGTTCTGTTCCTGAAAGACAAGGAATGAGTAAATGAAGTATTAGCCACCACGCCATTAAACACCATGCATCATGTTTATACATAGTGTGGGCAAACATAAAGGGGCTTTAAGGTGTTATATCCTTTTCTCTCATAATGAAAATAATATGGTGCAAAGTCTCCAAAACTTGCTTCAGATTAATGCTACATCAAGTACTGGCACTGTACTCCAAAATACTCTGTTGCAGCATAAGAATTTTTTGTTCAGTTTAAAAGACAACAAAAAGCTGCATATAGGACAAACAAATGATACTGAAGATTTTTTTATCCCCTTATTACTTACTTTGAGGTGGAACATGTGTGTAAGGTTTATAATCACAGGCATTATTAGGGTGAGACCTTACCTCACAAGAAATCATACAAACTACTTATCAGTAAGATAAATGAAGTAGTGTATGACTATGATAAGCTCTTCTACGGCCATAAATTACTGTAATAAACGCGTTGGTGTTGAGAGTGCTATTTATTAAGTCAAATGGTAAGACTGAAAGAAAAGCTAAGAAGAATAAAATTTCACACTGTTGAAAAAATAAAAGAGAAAAAATAGAGTTTGGAATTGGTTTCCAATTTATGTTCTGTCTCAATACACTGGAGTTATGATTTCATCCAGTGCTCCCATTCTGTCTCACAAGATGGTTTTCTTAGTGGGTTAACAGTTTCCTAATTGATTGAAATGCTAGTTGAATGTTATATCAGTATGTATATTTGATTATTTACATGTTTGGTTTTACCCAAAATGGGAAATTCAGGTCTTTACTAGCTCATTCATTCCAACAGAAAGTCAGCTGCAAAACACAGAATTTACACTCACGAAACAGAGATAATCTGCAAACCTCTTGTGCTTAAGAGATACCTTTTTTTTGCTACCTTATTTTCCTTTTAAACCCTAAAAGGATGGTTTGGAGAAACATATTTTCCCCCAAGTAAAATCTTTATTTGTATTAAACTAATCCTCTGTGCAACAAGTCTTGAATACATCTTTTCTCAAACATGGTCTGCTATAGCAAAGCCTGAACAGCAAAGTTGAATATATCTTAAACACAAGTAGGAAAGTATCCTCCTGAAGACTCATGAAATATGGTCCAAGATTTTAAAGGTTGATTAGAGTTTTCTTTTGAATTTTCCAGGGGAATAAATAGTGAAAAGATGGGCAGGAGAGAATTACTACAACTTGCCTCACTGCATAAGTTGGTACAAAAAAACCTACAAGATGTGGCTGTCTTGAAGTGAACTGCAGATAAGACAAACCAGTTCACTTCATAGATTCAAAAAATGTCTGGGCTGGGAAGGAACCCTGAACATCATCCAATCCAAACCCCCTGCTCAGGGCAGGGTCAACTCAAGTATGTTGCTACGGGCAGGTTTTAAACACCTCCAAGGACAGAGACTTCATCCCCTCCCCCAAGAGACCTGCTCAGTGTTCAACCACTGTTCAGTCACAACAACAAAAAAACCCCCCTTTTTCTTAGGTTTAAAAATTATTCCTTTTCTTTCAGTGTGTCCACTGCCCCTTGTCCTTCAGTAGCAACTGTTGAACCATTCAGCCTAGTTGCTAGGTCTACCTATTGAAAAAGCAGTCAGGAGTAATAGAAATTGCCATGAGAATTATTTTGGGAAAGAAACATTTGCTAACACAGCAGGAAGGGCATGCACAGTGAAGGAAGAAACAGCACCAGGAAAATCAGAAAACCTAAGATTGGGGAAAAGGAAATTCAACTGCATATATTCAAAATCACATTACATACACAAGAAGCAATTGGCAGCATGAAGTCTTGCTGCATCCCAGAGATTGTTTATGGAAGAATTATACATGAAAAATGGAGACTGAAGATGTAGAAAACCACAAAGTAAAGTGATTTATGCCACAACCTTGGGGAACAACAGTATTAGAAAAGCTTAATTATAAGCAAACTATCTTGTCTGCTAAATTAAAGAACATTAAGGACAACATAAATGGCAGATGAAATTTCACTGTGTTCCTTGTTTGGCAGAAATTTCAGTATCCTTAAATATAGCCTAATTCTGCAGACAGATTTGCTTTCATTCTCTTGCCTGTGCATATACACTCATTAATCCTCAAAGTACCTGTGCACAATAATGGACTACTCAATATTTATCTTGCTATTAGGGTCAATGTATTAGGTAGTTAAAAAAAAATATTGCTACAAGTCCTCAAACTTTAGCTGCACAAAAAAAAGTGGTTCAGCTACAGGAATTTTCTTGAGGAGGGATTTAGGGGGAAGCAGAAAAGCAGGTAAAAGATGCAACTGACTTGAATCCACAAAATGAAACTTAAATATTAGAAAGGTTGTTCCATGAGGGGAACTACAGTAGTCCAGCTTACTGTAAAATTGTATCTCATATTTTCCACACATCCTACCATACACCACAGTAACTTCAAGTTGTGGTCCTGCACCTCCTGCATCTTGGGCCTAAATGGCCATTCCTATTATCTTCATATCCCATGCCAAAGCTTTCTTAATTCCTCAATCTCTGACTGAACAAGAATGAGACAGCAGCTTACCTAGCTTTTTGCAAGATACACAAAGCAGATGACTGAAAACTCCTTTAGAATAGAGTATGAAGTTAGGTCTCTTCTCTATCTAGCCAGTATGTTTCAAAGAACTTCAAACCCAGTAAGTGTCAAGGTTGACTGAAATTGTTAAAATTATTCAAATGTTAGAAAAGGAAAATATCAACACAAAGAAAGCTGTCAAAAATATTTCATCATCAACCTAAAAAAAACCCCTCAAACCTTATTTCTCACCCCAAAGACGTCCCCAGTATGGCCAACTCACGAAAAATAACTTGACAAATTAAAAACTGGTGAAGTAGGATCCCATCACTTCCAAATGTCAGAATACCATTAACGAAAAATGAAAATGAAACAAATGAGAAAATGCTACGCTGTTTATATGCAGCCAGAGAAATATTCGTTAGACAATAAGAAAGAGTGAAAGAATGAATGCAATGTGGTTAGAGTGGAAGCAACTTTCTGACACAGCACTTTTTTCAGAAAGCTGGGGACTATTCTGTAGTAATAAAAAAAGTGCAGCTTCCATTCTATGCACTTTTTTCCACTCCATCTCATACAATTTCCTGTAATGTAGGCCACTAAAAAGATACAAAACCAGCTCAGTACCAACAGCAGGGATCTTTTAAAGAATTAAAGTCACCAGCTCAAGCAAGTGTTGAAAATTAACCTTAGCATTCTCACTCATCTTGAAGTGATAGGCTATTAAATTCTGTTTTCACCAACCTATTAAACAAGCTGGTCTCCCTGCTGAATGACAAAAACCTCAGAAAAGATAGAGCAAAAGGGAAGAATGTTTTCATATAATGTCAAATTGAACACTAAAATTAAAAGGCATTAGAATAGCTTTAGTCCTTCAAACCATACAAAGGTTTAATTCAAGTACACTCTAAGAACTTTAATTAAAATTATCCTAAGAGATAAAAACCAGTATAATCACTCACCACCACTTCTCACAGTCAAATGGAGGAGGTAAGATGTGGAGAGAAAAAATTCAGCTGTTTAGTAAAAATCTCACAATATATTTTGTCTAATAAATTGTGCTACAGCTACACTGAAATTAACAGTAGCTCTAGGTGAATATTTCTTTTCCATAATGAAATCATTCACACACATATATTAAAGTTTCAAAAATAATTCAAAGAGCAGTTTAAAAGAAGCTATGTGAATTTAAAAAAATAAAACTAACATGTCGATTTTAAAGACTTTTGAAACAGTAGTTAAATTTAAATAAAAGGTCACAAATAAGGTCATTGTAAATAAATTGCAGTCCTGATCTAATTTTACTATTTTTAAGTAAGACATGGTATGTATTGCAGCCATGCAACAATATCTAAATTACTAAGGCCAGGAAAAACATCATTCAACTATTCAATACAGCTTACATCTTACTTTACAACCTTTTGTTGACACAGCTGAACTGGTAAAACCAAGTCAGAGGAATTTTAGAAGAATGCACTTTGCCCTAAAGTCATATACTGCCAACCTTGCAAGAGCTGTCTGTCTTGTGTCATTTAATGAAACTTCCATTCTTGCAACTCTTCTGCCAACCTGGGCTACAGAATTGTATTTTAAATTGTATTTTAAAGCTTTTGGCTTCTTTGCTGCAGATAGTTCAAAACAAACATCCAGAAGACAGAAGATTTCTGTAACGTTGTGCAAGGAATAAACCATTCCGTCTACAAATAATTCCACATCAGCTAACCCGTATTCATGAGAAGTCCAGACATTGTGAAGCAAAAAACCACTTGGATAATCTCTTACTGTTGTATTACTGCATCCTTTCCTGAGCAGTGTAACAACTCCCTAAGGTTCAGGCAGCCCTTACTGCTCCCACTGGCACTGGCCCCAAGCACCACACCAGCCTTTCAGACCACATGCTGATGCAGCAGATGCCTCCCCACCTCATTTTCTGCTGGACAAGGGAGTTTACAACCATGAAGGGCTACAGAGAGCCAAAACAAGGTCAGTTCTGTAGCTGGGGAAAGCAGAAGGTGAGGGATCATATTTTAACACGTAACAGCCCCTTAAAAGACTGTCTCGCCATGCCTCATGAAACTATCCTAAGTGAAATCTAATTATACACGTGCCAGAGGCAGAACACAGTCATCTTTGTTACCTGGTATGAAACACCCTGCTCATTTGTGTATTAAATGCTAGTATGACAGTAACAACTGTAAACTGGGGCTTCCTCCTTCCATTTTTGTGACTGAATCTTAGGTCTCGACAGGACTGACTGGTAAAAGGCAAAGAAAAAAATCCTGAAGAACAGCCAATCCATCCCCAAACCTGTATTTGAACGATACAGTCCTGATATTAACATTTCAATACCAAATGAGGCCTGAAAACAAAATAAATGCTTAGGCAAGTACCAAAAATAGAGGTTTTTTTGATCAGATGAAACTCCAAGCCAGCCCTGCAGAAAACCAGTTTAAAATGATGCACTAATTACAGTATCTGTTTGAACAACAGAAGCAATTTTATAACATGAAGCATCAGAACACGCTGATTGTCCTAACCCCTGCTGATAAACTGCTTCAATTGTGCAGTTACAGTCAGGCAAATTAACACAGACTTTTGCTCCTACTGAGTTTCTAATGGCAGCAGCTCACAAGCAGAAAGCTGGTAAAAAAAACTAAGGTTACAAAGCTATGCTGAGGGAACAGCACCTGGTCAGGGAGAACACGGCAGCTCACTCCACATTCAGAATTTCTTCAGAATCAAAGTTTTCACCTACAGTAACAACTGACCAATTGCTTAAATTAACAGTCACATACTTGTTGTTTTGACTGTCCAACAAGTTAGTGCTACTTATCGAGTGTTTAATTATAAATTATTATTGTATACCAAGCCCCCACACCGAGACGATTTTGGATTGAGAAAGTGGGTGTCTTTCAGCACACACTGGACTGTCAAACATTGTCAAAGGACAATCTCTTAAGAACCGTTCTAAAAAATAAAAAAAGAAATCTGGCGGCATGAAACAACCTAAATGACACAAGAGGACTCTGTTCTCTGTCTCAAAGCCTCAACACAGACACTGCTCCGGAGACTTCAAACCAGGCACCGCCCCAAGCTGGGATCCGCCCTGCAGTCAAAATGGTTCCCGAAGGCTCCGAGCACCAGCCTGGAGTTTCTGGAGCCGCTGTTTCCAGCAGGGGTGCGGGGAGCCCTGGGGGGCTGCGGACAGAGCCGGAGCCGCTGTCCCAGCCCGGCCGGAGCGCTCGGGCCGCTCCCCGCGCAGGGCCCGGCCCGAAACGGGAACTGCCCGGGAAATGGCAACGGGACCGCAGCTCCACCCACGTGTCTTTCTCCTCGCATGTTTCCCTCAAGTTGTGCCCGTGGGAAATAGAAGGGCTGTGGAACAAGCTGTGTTGTCCAGTGCTGTCAAAGCCCAGGAATCTGTAAAGACTTGAGTATTTCACTGTTGTGGGATAAAAGTAAAAAAGTTTTGCATGCATCGGTATCCACAGGGAAATAAATGAGAATTTAGCACATGAAATGCACAGCATAAACTCAGTATCTGGATATAGTCATTAGAGATGAATGCTCTTTTTAACATTGATACTTAAAATTACTATGAAGTAACAAACTTTACCCAGAGGCAGAGGAGATTATTCATTTCTCAGACCTGGGACTTACAGGTAAGAGTTTTAACGCTTTATCAGAATCCCTGGCAGAGTAAATTTTATATGGATACAGTTACACTGATAGATATCCAAGAATGGTTTTATTCCCCTCAAGAAAAGGGAAAAAGCAGTATGAAACATTTCACAATATTGTGATTCTTTTTACACACTAACCCCCTCACTGAACAAACATCAAATTCCTTTGAAAGAAAATGAAATACCAATAAATCCTGAATGCAAGTCTGGGATCAGAGTTAGCTTTAGACAGCTTTTTGAAGGGAAGTACCTCCATATTTTGAATTGCAAGGTACAAAAGGCATTTTTAAGTGCAGGCTTCGACCAACAAAACCTTATCTGTGAGAGTGGACACATTCCTCAGAGCATTCTCTAATCAGGAAATACAGGCAGTAAGTGTATTTTAACTCATGACTCAAGTCCATTCACCATCAGTCACTAATGAAATTAACTTCCAGATAACCTCCAACTGTTCTAAAATCACTTCTGCATACACCTATTTTCCACTGAGTTTATGAGCATTATTAAGCAGTATAAAGCTGATTCCACTATTCAGCTTTAGCTAGAGAAATGATGACAAAAGTAAGTGCTCTTTTACATCCCTTATTATCAAACAGCACCTATGTACCATGCACACATAGTAAATTATTCAATTTACTTCAAACATTTTATGATTTTTATTTTGAAATTAATTAAGAGTATGTTAAATTTATATATATTTAGTTATGTAATACAAAACAATTCTAGAATTGATTTTTTTTTTTTTTTTGTGATTAGGAATAAGTGACGGGTATTTTTCTGAACTGAATTTACAAACCTCTTAAAGAAAAGGAGCAGAAAGAAATACCAAGAGGAGAAAAAAATGTAACATCTAAGTGACCTTTTGGAAATATCAGAATAAACAGCTGCTAATACTTTGCATTTTAATGCCAACACATCCACACTTCTACTTCCTTCCTCTCAATTTGCCTATTGCTTCCAGAGTCCCGTGGCTCAGCCTTTGCTTGAAAATCCAAACATTCTGCTGTTAGAATTTCCTCAAGGAGAAGCTGCACATGCCTCTCATATAGATAAAAAATACAAGATATATCAAAAGGGGTTCCTCTGCATAAATCTTACTGAAGGTTTTAAGTGAGTATATTGAAGATAACTTTGCAAAATTGCAATATATTCCCGCCAAGCCTTGGCTTTTTTTGTTACAAAATAACCGTAAACTTTTTTAGGAGATAATTTTTCTTCCCCATTTTCCCATGCTAACATTTATAATACACCATTACTAACATTGATATCTTGCCTGAGACTGCTTAGCACTTAGAAAAGTAAAGCGAAATTTCACTAAATCCAAAGCTCCGCATGAAAGTATACAAAGATATTACTACAGAATATTTTTAACAGAAACTTCGACTGAACACATTAACATAACCTCAGTGTGCCAAGAAAATTAAAAAGCACCACCCTCTTAGCCACAATATAATAGACAAGTTTCAGATACCTTATAAAACTATGCACAGAAGCCAATTTGAGAAAGTAAAACTGAAAATTCTTCCCTATTTCCTCCCCTTCTCCCAAAAAATGAAATAAGAAAGTAACAAGTTTAAATGTTTTACTTTTTGTATGTACAAAAATGTGACCTCAGTTTAAAAACCTGAAGTTACTACTGTTTCTATAAACTCAAATGAAACTTGTAATGTAAAATGAAATTACTGTTATAGTAGTATGTTGTTAGCTTTATTTTAGGACATTGTGATCTTTAGGTTTTTACTGTTTGTCAAAGCAATTAAAAAAAAGACTCATGACTCAAACCGAACATACCTAGGTAGTACTTAAGTAACTTCAAAAAAACTCAAATAGCTTCCCAAGCCATAAAGAAACTATTTTGCTCAGTGAAACAAGAAAAAATTAAAAGAGCTGAAATAAACATTCAACAGCACGGATTTTTTTTCAAATGGTTCAGGGACAGGTTGGGGAAGGGAAAGGCTACAGTATATAACTTTAACCTGTGACACTTTGCCTATAGAACTTTACTTGTGGGCTACAAGAATGCAGCCAAATGCTAGAAAGAGGCCACATGCAGGAAAGCAAAGCTGTTTTTATTGCTAGGACCAGGCTGACATGGTTGCAAATACTAGAGTTTTAGCTCAAAATCTGTATCTTGCAATTCTTGAGAATGGTTCTTTGTGATTTGGATGTGTAAATAAACAATAACCAAGTTTTGACAAGAGCAGGCAGAATCAGACTGGCAAAAACAGGGCAAGGGGGAGGGGTGTAATCAATATTACAACAGCTCGCTTACATAAACTGAAGTGCTTTGTGGAATCCTGGCCTTAGCAAAAAATAGTGTATCAAGTGCTTACATGATAACACCTAGTATTTTTTTCCTCTTATTTCCCCTTTCTTGTTTCAATTCTGGGGATGAATCTTCATTGCAGATTTCCTCAAAGATGTACTCCTGCTTCCTCTAGGTGTGCTAAGATAGCAAGAAGACTCAAGTGTCTAGGCAGCTAAATGCTACCCAGTGCATTTGGATTAAAGCACCTCTTATGCCAACAAGAAAGCAGAATCCTAAAAATAAACCAAACTTTTCCATAAGTAGTTGCTTAAACGAATATTGACAACTTTAAGACACAACGTCTGTGCTTACAATTAGAACACTAATCTTGCACAGTCACTTCAGAGAAAGAAACCAAATCCCAAGACAGAACCATTCTGAGTTTTCTTGTATAGAAGGCTTCAGTTTAACACAGCTGCAGGGCTAACTGCTCACTCCCACAAGAGAAGTGGATCCATCCCTTTCTCCTTCCCGCTTCTTGGTACCAGCAGCAGCTCTTGCTGGCCTTCCAGAGCCAGTTAACACAGCAGCAAAGTGCCGCTGTCAGACTGGGTTTTGCCTGTTTAGCAAGCTGAACTGGCTCAGTGACACATCCCACAAGCAGCAGGCTGAGCACAGAGGAGGGCACAGGCAGATCTCCCTCTGCAGGAAGCTGCCAGCTGTCAGTCACACCTCTGGCAGGACACACAGCAGCCCAGCCGCTCCCCAGAAGGAGCTGAGGGTGGGGAGCCCCTCGCTCTCGATGCCCAGGGGACATGCTGGCATTCCTAAGTGCCATGTGCGTCAAATGTAATCTTACTGCAATGCATAAATTACTATTAAAAGTATTCTGAAAACTTCGTTTCCACTCCAAGTTAGGCCTGCAGAGCAATCAGCTTCCTTCCACTTCAAATTCTGCATCCCAGCTGCTTACCTGAGAAACTAGCACACTGTCCCATGTATTTAAGCAAGGGTGTGTCAAAGAAAAAAACCTTGTCATTCACAGCACAGGGATTACTTCTAAAATAAAGTTCACTTAGATATAAAGGTTTGGAAATGTGTAATTTCACAGGATATATTAATGCAAATTAAATAAACCAAATTGTTTTTTTAAAAATAAATGAAATTCTGCTACAAAAAATACAGAAAAATCGAAGTTTTCCACTGAGTACAGAACTCACAGTAAACACTGGCTAACAAACTGAAGTTGAGTCCTTGAAAGCATTCAGAACTCCTGCCTCAAATAATTTCAGCACACAAGTTTTCCCCGTATTTAAGCATGAAACCTTGCATACAGTCTGTAATTACAGATTTATTGCTGCAGTTCCCTCAAATCCTTGCTACAATTACATGGGATTTGACACAACCAAGCTACCAGCTAGATAACTCAAAGTATGACCACTGTTCCAAACCTTCTTTACAACCAATTTCATGCAACTACTCTATTGATTATAATGACTACAGAATGAGGAGCATTCCTTCACGTGCCACATGTTCTCAGGGCTGGATTAAAACACAAAATAAACATATTAAAACAACAGTCATGATGCCAGTTAAAGACTGTATAGCTGAGCGCCAGCTTGGCACTAATATTAAATGGCTTTTGAGGATACCACTGATAATATATTAGGGAAACCTTTGCTACAGCTCAGAAAAGATGGATGATCAGGATCCCCCTTCACTGCTCACACAGCATCAATACAGTGATTTAAAAAAAACAAAAAAAAAAAAAAAAACCAAACTAAAGAGCCCAACACAACCACCAAAACAAAACAAACAAAAACCTCAAAAATTAAATGGACCCCTCCAACAAAGACCACCAAAAGAAGAAGAAGAAAAAAAAAAAAAAAAAAAAAAGGCAGCACATACAAATATGAGTTTAACATTGCAACTCCTCATACTCTCTGATGGATTTCACAGAGTTCCCTAGTCCTTCAATGAATCTGTCCTAAAGGTCTGCGTTTGGAAGTCCTTATTCACACTCCCTACACTTAATAAGCTGAAAACCACAAAGCTTTTAGTTCATTTACAATACTGTACACTAGCATTAACTCTACATAGCATCTGTTCAACACATCTAAAATAAAATCCTTGTGAAATTAATGAAATTCATCATTTCTGTAAAGGAGTAATTATGAAAATTATGCCCACTTTTTAAATTGGAAAACAGTGTTTAATAAACTTGCTCATTACATAAGCACGAAAGAAAGTGGAAGCTGGACATAATTTTGATTTGAAGTCAAATATCACAATATTTACATGTATACTGGTTTCAGGAGAGAATGCCTAGATGTGCATCCTTCAAGATCCCATTCAGTTAGCAATCCAACAGCTGCTGTTTAGGAGACCTCATCATCCTTACAAAAAGACACCTGGTTTCATGAGAACTTTCTGAATCCCACAAATTCTGGTAAAATGTACAAAACATTCAGCAAAAGAACGTAACTTTTAAAAAAACTCTATAAATAATGAATTTGCTGACATCTTCACTTGCATCATTTTGAGTAAATCAGAGTGCGCAAACTAAGATCTGTAACTAACCAAATTATCAAAGCTCCACTGCAAGTCACTGTAATACGCAAAATTAAGGTATATTATGAAAAATTTCAAGTTCTGTTTTCTTCAACACATTCCCTCAGCTACCAAAGATATTAATGCAGAGAGAAATATCATTAATAAATACAGGACAGATTAAAAGAGGCAAACAATGTCATTACAGTACGAAGCTACAGAAGAGCAAAGTAAATCCTTGATGTGCTATCCAACTCACTACTTTAAAATAAGCAATTTTTAAACAAATTCCAGTATGATATCAGAAACATGCAAAAAGTTATTAAAAAAACCTGCTTCTGCTCTTCAAAAGACAAGCTCCAAGCTTCTTTCATTAAAATATCCATTACACACATTTTCAGATTGCACACTTATCTGTCCCCACAAAAAATCAAATGAAAGTTTTACAGTTTAACTTAATATACTTCTGAATTACAAAAGTTGAAGGAGGTAAGACCGGGTAGAAAAGGTCATTATGTGGAAGCTTTTCTTACATTTTACAGTGGTTTCATCCACTTTAGAAAATAAGACAGCATTGTACATGAATTGAGGACAAAAATAATTGTACACTTTGCTCACATCTTGGAGAGATAGGTAGAAGGAAGGTCAATTTCTTCATCCTAAACATTTTCTCTTCTTCAGAAAAGCACAAGCATGACAGTTTTTTCCAAAATGCATTTCCAAGAGACGACAAGGATTTACGGCCCACTGACAGGTCCTGACCTCCCACCTCCTTTTTTCCGTCCTCTCCCTTCTCAAACTGGCACAGGTATTAATTTGGATCAATACAGCTTATTAACTAGCAAACTTTTTTTTATGTCCACTGAACTATTCTCTCACATTAGCTGACCAAAATCTAGCTTCTTTGCTGTTCCCATTGTAACCCCCTTACTTGGACTAGAACATTTGTTCCCACCTCCCAAAACAGAAGTTAAGCAAAACTTTCCTAAACTTGTAATCCTGTATTCTTATGCAATAAACCAAAACTGTTGGTTTTATTCACAATAAGGATTAGTCAGGTCCAAAAAACTTCAGCAGAACAGATGGATAGTTCTTTCCTGTTCCTCTAATACAGCCTTCAAGATGATGTGATGCCATCAGGAGAAACTGAACGTGAGCTTTCAGGAATGTCCCTAGCACAGAAATAGTTACAGGTTTCATACCAATGCATTAAAGGTTGATCAACTGTCCACAGTGAGAATGCCAAGGAGCTGATTTGAACATCAACAGCTGAAGGTAAGAAACAATCAACACTTTTTTAATTTTTCTAAGAAGAAAATCACTTATGACCCACCCAACAAATTCTCATTTTGTAGATCAGTTCAGAAGAAAAAACTTCAACAACTGTTATCACAAAAACTTTCCTAATATTAGAGCTACATATTTTTACACCAACTGGGTACTGCAAAAGTGTGTACCTGATAAGAAACCTGTCAATAATCAATAAAAGCTTAAATATATTCTTCCTCACACAGAATCATACAAGGCAGATTTAGAAAAGGGAGAGAGGCTGAGGTTCTTTTTCAACCAGAATCTCCTCAAATAATAGGTGATTTGAAAAAAATCACTGGAATGTTTACAACAAGTAAAACATTTACTTGCCTCTACCTCCAAAATTGCTGCATCATGGCTGTCAGTGCTCTTAAAGGAGAACTGAATAGCAAAAAAAACATTGGGCTTGTGCCCTATTTTGCTTCTTTAAGATGTTTGAGAGGCATTGGAGAGTTGGAATTATGGCTTCATTTTTTACCCTGTGATTGACATAAATTATTACTTCTTGTTTACACTTGAGACTGAAATTTCAAGAAGCCATAATGCAAGACAACCTAGTGAAGGAAAAACGGCCCAAGAATCAACAGAAGCTTAGTCACAGAAGAAAGAACAAACTTCTTTTCTTTCCCCCTCACCCCTACTTCTTCAAGTTCTCCTCCATCTGAGTGATGAGTAACACAAAAACCTTTTCCAGAGTTAAGCATTCTTGCACTACCACTATTTGTGATTTGCACACAAATTTATGTTTTAACATTGTGCATGCTAAAGAAAAGAAAAATGGAGAAAAACCCCAGAAATTTGACTGAGGTTGCATTTTAAAATTTTAAGATGAAAAACAGTTGGGGAAAGCACACTTAAAAGCCCACTTTTCAGGGACTCTTTATGGCTCAAAATAAGAAAATAAGTAGAAAAATAATTGTTAGAGTTCTCTGCAAATGGAAAAGAGTGAAAAATCCAGAAACTAGCTGGCTATAAAAGGGAGACAAACATGACTTTCTCTTCCACTACTAATATAGCCTGTGAGACATTTCCTGTGTATGCCACAGTGATCCAGTTATCAGAACAGCAATGCAATGCATTTTCTAAAACTTAGAGTATTTCATCTTACAACACTAGTAAAATAAATTAGGAATAAAATTTATACTAGATGCAAATGAGCAAAGAGTATAGTTTATTTTAATTAATGTCCATTACTGCTGGGGCAACTAGAATAGCTCATTAGTATTAAGTGAGATGGGATGGCACCATATGTTTCCATTCAAAAAAATTGTTCAAAGCCCCTTCCTATTCCTTCCACCCACACTTCAACTATGTAATTACCATACATGAAAAAGGAAAGGCTAATTTAATTATTTTTTTAAAAAAGGTAAATTTGAAATGCTGCTTGTGAAAAACATGCAATCATCAAGAAAAATGAAAGCACAATGCCTAAAAATAAGGAAAAGTACATCCTTAGAAAACTGTTAAGACAACAAATTCTCCTAAATTATATATCACTGAAAAACTACACTCAACCAGTACAGGGTTGCAGTCACTATTTAAGCCAAATCAGTGAAGTGGCTGAAGGTTCTCATCATTACGCATGGAATGTGATCTTCCTGAAATGCTAAACCACCATTAGGCCAAAGACCTGAGCACCTTTACCACAGGTCTGTTACTCAACTCAGCTCTCTATTATCAACAATTATAATTCACATTACTTCTCCAGCTGCAACATGCAAAAGGCACCAACTCAAACAATACTGGCACTTAATTAAATGCTCCAGTGGCATAATTCAAAAAGGGGTTATTTTGGTTGGTGGGTTCTGTTGGTTTGCGTTGGGGTTTTTTTTGGTGTATTTTGCTTTTGTGGTTTTTTTTGATTGGTGGAGGGGGCATGTTTGGTAGGGGTTTCTTTTCCCCACACATATTATTAGAAACAGAGAATGGAACTAAATAAAACCAGAAAAAAAGGCAACAAATATGTTTCTTTAAAATATTGAGAAAAGGCCTTTAAAAATGGACCACAATTAAGAAAACGATGTTTCATTTAGAAGTGACTTAGAGGCTTATAAAGAATCAGATTTCAAGATCACACAAAAAACTCTTTGAAAGCTATGAAAAAAAATAAAATAACGAAATTATAGGGTTTTTTTCTCCCTTCTGTTGAACAAGAATTACTTTCACCCCTACTTTTCGGGGTGAACTATATGGTGACATAGCAAGCTAAAAGTTAAAGCGAAAATATTTTAATGAAGACACTCATGTATCTCATATCATGGAATGTGAAGTTTAACTTTGCAGGTTGAGTCTATTTAACAACCAGCTGTCACTGAAAATAGCAGCCCTGGCTCTGCTACTTCCATTGAGCTGCCCCTGCTGCTTAGACAATTGCGCAGGGGCCAATTTAGGAAACTCACAAACTCAACTGACTCCTGAGGATGCACGTGAAGCAGTGGGAACAGACGTCCTAAGGCCTTTAACGGGAGCCGACCATCAGATTAATCCATAGTGCCATACCACTCACAGAAAACCTTCAATAATTTGCAATAGAGAGAAGATTTTCGTCCTCTGAGGACTACTAATATGATTAGAGCTCAGGCATTACTCCGCTTAAGAGCGTGTGAGCCTCTTCAATCCTACGTAATTTGATGCAAATTTAAGTAAAGACGCTTTGAATTAAATTCTAATTTAAGGATATCTGTGGTTACTTCAATATCCGTTATATCACCTTCTTAAGAAAAAGTGTATTTATATAGCAAAAAAATCACTTTAAGATTACCAAGCATATGAATGATACATATTACTTTTTAAAAAAAATTATGCTTTTAATACCCTTTCTGCTATGCAACACATAGTACATATGCAACTATTTACCTTAATGCCCCTCCTGCCTATGCAATTACTTCATATGAAGTATTAAATCCCATTTAAATGTTATGAAACTCAAGTGCCTGACTGACTTAGGGGAATGGGGGGGCGAGGGGAATATCTAAGTAATCAAGTAAGTACCTCAACTATCAGTTTCAATGTTATTTTCCACAGGAATTTGAAAGAAATTAATGTTCTGCTGTAATTTACAAACAATGCTTAGACCATATACTCAAACTTCTTGCTGCAAAACCACACAGTCTCACAGGGAAAGACACCTTCACAAAAAAGTGCTTGCCTAAGTCAGAAAAATCATCAGTGGAACTTGTTGATAGGATTTTTTTCCCTCTGATAGTGAAGCACTTTTTAATTATTCAACAAACTACTCTAATATTCAACGAAACTGAAGTTTCCAATACAAGTCATGCTCAGCTAAGCATACACAGTATAACCTCCATATCTTCCCTGTTCTGTCCCCAACCCTTACCCTGCATGCAGGGTTATTATGATTTTTTCCACTTTTGTAGGATGTCACATTCTTGTGATGGGGACAAAAAGCTGGAAACCACCTGCACTAAAACTTTATTGCCTGACTTAGTACCTGACACACAACTATTTAGCACACCAACACTCTCTCAAGCTTCACAAGGCAAGGCAGGCGTACTTTGCAGCTGCAGTGTATGCAAAGTAAAAAGTAGGCACAGCTCATCATCAATAAAAATGTTAAAGGAGACTAACAGCATGAAATACACAGACAAATCAATGGATGAAAAGAAAGAACTTCAAAAAAACATGAGGTGTCTCAAAGCAAGATGGGGTGGTTTTATTTGGGCACTTAAATACATATAAATTGTTTTAATAGCTTGCTCTAACATGATACAACATGCAGGAAAACATAGCTATTGGAGCTTTAAAACACTGCCCCATATTAGGCAAGAGATTACAGTCTCATTCTTCATTACTCTGAAGATACCAACAAATAACCTCTTAAATCTGATGATGAAACAGTACACAAATATTCAAAAACACAGTCATGCAACAGTTTTTTTAACATACCTACATAAGAAAAGGCACTAAGAAAATTAAGAATTACACCAAAAGAGAAAGTTTGCGCTGCATATGTTCACCCAGAGTCTGAAGAACAGCTAAATTACCTCTGAATAAGCATGTAACACTGGAAACTCCAGGTACAGAAATTATTAGCACAAAGCTCTACACTGAGCTTTTCACTTTGTACATTTCCAATGTTTCCCTTACATATGGGAATAAGCTTGGGGGTTTTTTTGTGGTATGTCACCAATCACACACAGTCCCAGGACATTGAATTACATGCATTCTGAAAGCTCTGTCTGTTCCAATGTTCACCCCATCCTCCAAGCAATTACGTGGCTCTTAACACTATTTATCACTTTTAATGCTAGCATGAAGAACTGAATTAACAGACTAGAATTCAAACATTTTGAACAGTTTGATACATATGAAAAATCTCAGCTGCAGAAAGTATGAAACTGTTTATCATCTTAGAAAATGTACTTGCAAAAATCACATTAGGGAAAAAAAAAGCATTAGGAAAAAAAAACCTTTTGTGACTATTGTCACAGTTTTGTGGAGACTTAACACCTTTTTCTCAGTTTCCTCCTGATCCCTCTTCAAACTTGCTGCATTTCCTGTTGGCTATGTTGCCCCACTTCCTTTTCAATACCCCCTCTTGAGTAGTCTCAAATTGGTCACACAGGTGAGCATCCTTTACTTCATTTTTTGAATCAAGCAAAAAAAATCTCCAAAACCCCTGCCTGTCTGAAGTGAGTTTAGCTTATTAGTTTTTCTGATTTAAGGCCAGTAACAAGACACACAACAAAAGTGTCAAAAAACTCTAATCATTAAAATCTGTTGCTGAATGCTGCTCAAAAATTCTACATGATTAAGATTTTAGTTCTCTGAGATTAGATGTAAACAAACCATATTGGAGTACCAGAATTTTATCTTTATCTTTACCAATAACCCATTTTCATTTTAGCATATAGGAATGTACAAAGTCTGTGATGCACAAAACCACATACAGTGAAAAAGACCCCAAACACATGAAATGCAACTTAATTACAGAATTATGATCTATTCAGCATCACAGACACACACACAAACACACTGTATATACATGTGTATAGGTATAAAAAAGTTTTTGTGATCTGTGTAAGATTTTGATAAATTAGATGGTACATTATGCTACACTGAAATTTTATTCTATACATCTTATCCATTATGCCTCGTTTTATACTTCAGCTTAACTCCAAGTAATGTTTTCACAGTTTTAGAGATTTTGACCAGAAGGAATAGTCAGGGTGATTTAATCTGGTCTTCAATATATCATAGGCCATTACTTTTCAACAGAAAAAGAACTGCTCTGACAGTAATCATTAAAAATTGCTTTAGAGTGTATCCAAGGTCATCATAACTTGACTCCGCTAACACATGGAATTAAAGTTTGTTTCTAGATGGATTCTTCACATTTTCTCTAAGAGAAATCTCTATCACTCAAAATCTGATTTAACAAAAATTCTTAGCTTTGAGGCACAGATATACCAAGGGCTAACTGGTAAATTCTCCTTACTTTCTTTCACAGTAAATTTCCAAATTTTACACCTTAACCTCATTCTCAGCTGCCCAAATGGCTAAAAAAAATGGACAGAAGGGATAAAGAACATCAATATCATTGCTATCTACTTAAAAAAAAAATCTTAGGTAGTTGTGCTCAGAGTGACCTCGCTAGAGAGAATATTTCAAACACCAGATGCACCAAGTACATTGTTAAGCAGCCAAAAACTGAAAGTACAAATGCGAGACATACTCTATAAGTCCTAACCATAAATAAAATATCATTCACATTTTCAGTTTTTTAGTTGTTGATCCTACATAGGCAGGATCTGAGCCTGCAGGAAATTATGATTCATTGTGTACCTCTGCAATAAAACTAAGTTTTATGACATGCTTTCAGCAGGACTGTTTTCATCAGAAAGAAAAAAGCATGTTTAGCAGGTGTATATATATTTCAAATGACAAGTACCATCAACTCAGATTATAGAGGGAGACAGAGGGTCTGAATTCTCCACAGTGGTACATAAACCTTGTCAAAAGGATGCTTAACAGTGTTCTTCTGGATGACTATTTGGAGAGCTGCAAGCTCTCAACTTCTAGCTTTATCATGTCCTAAAGCTTAGTGATAGAAAAAAGTTTAACTTTTTTTTCAGAGTTACCAAGACAGTGAGCTTTTCCTATTTGACCAAGCGAATAACTTAACATAAGCATTTTTGTCCAACTTTTTAATGAAATTTGTGAAAAACTGTCCATGGGGTGAGTGCAGAAAATTACCACATTTGTGCAATGTAGATGGCATTTCCCTAAGGGGAAAAACTCCTGAAAACCGTAGACTGGAAAAGAGAATTCCCATTCAGTCTTAGACTTAGGAAACTCACTCTGGACCACAATCAGACACACAGCAATTCCTCCCAAAAGGGACTGCAGGTCCTATAAAAATAGTAAAGGACATTAAGCGAAAGCATGCTTGTGGCAAAAAAGATACAGGAAAGGGAATTGCAAAGTTCTGTTCTTTAACATGTCGTGACACAGCATATAATTTCAATACAGAAATTCTCCTCTCTTCAAGAAGATCTGCATATAGAGATTATGTGAAAACATAGCAAATTAATATCTATTCAAAACTGGATATTACAACGTTATTTCAAAATTTTGTATATGGACAGAAAATTCTCTGAAAGTGAATACAAGAAAGAGTTCCTCAAACTAGTAACTGAACTACATAAAGAAAATACTCAATAAATGCTGACAAATATTTTTCACATGAGCAAAGTTAATGAATCATAATCAGAACAACATAAGCAGAAAAATATGACAGCCTTGTTGCATTTTCTTTACAGGGAATAAAAAATGTGGCGTGTCCATTTAAGACTATTCATTCTGGAAGAACAGTCCTCGACTTTATTTGAGGCTGGGAATTTATACTGAATGCATGATAGTCTGAGGAAACCTTAACAGAGTGTCTTTGGTATTACAAAAACCATCTGTGGCTAGACAGTGTGGGCTGCAGTACTCACCTACGAAGTGAAATGACTATTCAATGTTTGAGCAGAGGCAGCCATCTAATCACTGCAGAACCTAATCCTAAATGGATGAGCTAACACAGTTACACTAACACTATGCTGCAGCACTACTGTGCCATGAGGTAGGTCTGTTCATCTGAATGCATGTCAAACTCGCCTTCCATGGGTTATTTTTACAGTGCAGAAAAAAAGAGAACTGGGGAAAAAAACTGTTAAAGAAACAGAGATAATTGCACTTCAAAATGCCAGATCATAAAACACCTTATCAAGTTCTTATTTAATGCTTATCACTGTTTACTTGGCATGAAAGGGCAATTGTGTAGCAAGTAGGAACAAATCTACATTTATTGACTTTATGAATTACCTACATAAAACACAACCAATAATCATGTAGCAACTCATCACTAAATAGAATAATTTAATGAAATTTGTCAGTTAATATGCCCAAAAGAACATTTACTTTAAAAGAAAAGCAGACTACTTAAAAAAATCCTAGTTATGATCTAGTATTCTTTCTGTATACCATGATCAATTCACACTATTACAATTTTTTTTCCCTAAGCCTGATTTTTTACACACTTTGCTTGCATCCTGTGAGATTAGAATGTTCCACTACAAAATAAAAGCTAGCTTTCTTCTTTTTAACAATGACTGTTTAGGTTTTCAACAAAATGAGAAAATCTTTCAAGTTTCCACACCTTTTTTTTTTAACAAACTGTTTTATCTGTAATGATTTTTTTGTTTGTGTATGGTTATCTCTAAGACCAGTCATTACTGCTAACCATTCAGTATGTGCAATATGCCTTCTGAGCAAACTTTACTAATTGTGCCTAATTACTGCAGGCAACCACCCTTACTCTGCATGTGACCTCTATTCACCTAACAGCTGAAGCTCTGAAGTTCTACTTGAGTTACCATGCACTGCCATATCCACTGAGCTCCTCAAAAGAATTTTGTGTACACGCATTAAAGCTGCTACAGTAATTACTCCTTTTCACTTACTGTTTCACATTTTTGGCCAAATTAGTCTAGCATCAAACATTCAGTTTTCACTCCAGAATAAAGCTGTTCAAGCTTGCTGAACACAGACCTTCCAAATTTCACAAGGAAAGCAACCAACCCAATTCCTTAATTTCTTTGGAAGAATGAAATGCAAAACATTTAAGTGTTACTATAACCATTTTATACCCTTTCCTACTGCCTACTGATATTGTTTGTACATTTCACTATTAGAATATTCTTCAGCATTGGTATCTGAAATAAACACAAACACCAAATCTTCTGTTAACTTCTTTGCTTTACTCCTCCTTGTTACTTCTGTTTAGATATACAAAAAAGAGCTGCTACTTAGAGAAGTCCATCTCAGACTGCATTAGGAAATGTGCTTCAGATACTTGGAATAGAAAAACTCAGTCAAAAACTTTAACTACAAAAAAAATCTGCAATGTAAGATACCATGTTATGATACAACAGATTTTCAAAAACAACTAAAATACTGACCAATGGTACCAGATGCTTCACACAGAGGAACGAGAAGGAATAAGATAAAGCAAGCATCTTCCAAATTTACAATTCTAACACTGCAGTTGAGGTTTCTTTTTTTTCTGTTTCTACTGTAGCCACTGTTATTAAACAGCAGGATTCAAGAGTCACAAAGATTTAAAAAATAAATAAAATAACCAAAGCTCACCATACACTACCACACCAAAAAAGACAAACTCGTCACTAGGTTTATGAAAAAAACAAAGCTGTCTCCAAACAGATGAAAATACCCTGTTAATTTTCTTCACCTCACATCTTCTCCACCAGATAAACGAGGGCATTATCACTGTTTAATACAAGTTTTAATTGAGTACTGTCACTGGTGGGAAGAAAAGTGTGGAACCACTACTTTCCATATCAAACAAAGCAGGTAATTAACAGCTACTCTGGCACAATCCCTTATCACCAAAATACACAACACTGTTAAGTTCTCTCAATGCGAATGCTTTGCTTCAACAAAGGAAAGTTGATGTTTCAGGGTCACATTCACTCCTTTAATATACAGGCATAAATTTACTGCTCAGTCAGACACCTATAATTAAATACAAGAAGAATATAATTCTAATATTCAGACAGGCTTGCATATGAGTGGGATATCTCCTCCTTTAAAGATGATTGCCTTTCATTTTTTAGTTTCAAGCAGCTACAGTTCACTTAGTTTTGATTACATAGCAATTAGATATGCAAATACAAGAGATCTAAAAAAATGCTTTTTCAAATGTCAGATTGTAAGCAATCAAGCTTATTCTTTTCTCCTGTACACACAAGCTATTCATTAAATAACTATTGTCTTAAAAACATTCCAAGAGATTTCATTTATCAGTGTTTTAGAAGCAAGGGGAGTACACATTACGCAGAACACCGCTCATCAGGGAGTGAAATGGATCTTACAATTACTTTAATATATTCATGATAGTGGTTAACTAAGTTGAAACTAACTACCGTCTTCTTTGGGCATTTTTCCCACCATTTATCATATGTATATATAGATGATATGTTGTTATCAATAGCGAAACTCACTGTATCATCAAATTAACCAAAACTCATTTGTTTATATATTTAATGACAAATGTGTTAGTAATGAATGTTACAGCTAAAATCACTGAATTTTTAATATCAATATTTTTTCATCCTACATAGAAAATCGAATCTGAATTATCATCAATTATTTTTTCATTCTATTTTACAAATACACTCATATAAAGGAAGTCACTATGAAATGATGTGGTTAGTATAGTCTTGGCAGGAACAGCCATTCTGACACCTGTCTTTTTTCTCCCCTAAAGGCTCACAGATACTTTTTCTTTTACAAGCACAGACTTAGAACTTCCCATGCATGTAGACCACATACAGGGTCTTAGTTCTTTGTGACACATTCCACTTGGAAGCAGACCACAGCTTGATATCCACTGATGCTTGTTTAAAAGGTGGGAAAGGATGTTTGGCAGCAGCTCTGAAGAGATCAGGAAAGAGCAACTACTGCTAAAGTATATGGACTGGTCTATAAGATATTCTTACCCACAGCTATGGACAACCACTGACAGTTTGAAAACTTGCTCTTGGCAAAACTCTAAAACAGAAGAATACAATGGGATGGGGGCAGGGGTTGGTCGGTTATTTCTCTAAAATATCACAAAATCACCTCCAAGCTAACAGGAGACGGAAAAAAAGATGTATTCAAGTGACTCAGCTGTGCAGAAATCTACACTAACAGCAGAAGCTGAAACAGTTCTTTCCTCAGGCTGAGCTTTCAAGCTATGTAACTGAAGTTAAAAAAAATATGTTTTCCTAGCTGATTCCATGATCACCAACCACGCTTCAAGATGTCTCTCACAGGAGCACAGATCCTTCTTCAAAGTCAGGAGAGCAGCAAAAATTACAAGAGATGCCTGATTCAGAGGTCTGTTTAAAAACCTGAAAAAAATCAGTTTAGCTCTGCAGCCCAGCTGTAGGCCCCAAAACGTTCTGCAAAGTCAGATCCAAGAGAAAGGTGGAAAAACTTTCTACAAGAACTGACATTTATGAGTGAACATATTAATATGTATGTGGCAAATTATTTGACATTTTGAGGGTCTTCAAATTTTTTTCTTTCCTCCCTTTAAATACTCAATGGGATTTTCCTTCCCTCCCCTTGCAATATAGAAGCTTCATTTAACCAGTCAGTGAGGTAAAACTCATTGCCTGTCAGCTTGCTGTTGTTGCCCATGCAATGTTTATATTCCTTCTGTTGCTTCTTCTCTAAGGGTCACTATAAACAACTGTTAGAGCAGCAAACATAACCTGTGTAATTTGAACTCCTACCCACTACAGCCTAACAAAAAATTATACAGCTGACAGGGGAACCTGAATAATTCCTTCCCAGCGGTGCCCCTGCAAACACTCCCTCATCTATTACATAGTTCTCCAAGAAGACACTGGGAAAATCCTGTATCTAGTACTGTGGAACACCAGGATCTAAAAAGCATACTCAAAATGCCACATTCCTGCCAATTTCTGCATCTGGCAAGATTGGCAATACAGCACTTTCCAGTCAAATTTGCAATACTTAATACTCTGACTTCCAGAAACAACCAGTTACAAGTGAGTTTAACAGGAACACATGTAATATGTCACGTATGACTTACTTAAAATCATTGCACCTTATTCTATCTGGTAACTTTAAATTTTATTACTTATTTTGGTTTGTAATACAGACTATCTTAAGATCTTTTCTGATTCATGCTGTTGTGAATCAATGTGAGCTAATACATTTAAGTTCTAGGTCTTCTTGTCAGTCAAAATTTAAGTGAACATTCAATTTCAGCATTGTCAACTTGAAACACAGGAGTATCTCAGCCACCTCAAAGACTGCTTGGTCATTTATTGACCACTTACTAGATGAAAAATGACTACAACACACTTTACCTACACAAAAAAACCTCTATTTCCCTCTATAAAATTTAATTTTAAATCCAAAATTTGTCAACTACTAGCTTTTAGTTCTTCAAACTATGTATTAGTAATAGTATATTTCATAAGTTAAGCAAGCCAATTAAAATATCTCCTCAGACCCCCAATAGCCAAAAATTAAATTCCCTTGAATACATATGGTTGTAAATACGGGAACATTTGAAAACAATAGCTCATAATCTTAAGTGGCTCCAAAATAATTCAGTGAAGTGGATCAATTAAAAGAGTCAGGTACTGCAGGTGAATTCAGTCAGCTAAACATGGTTTTCATTCTTTATCATATTTATACCCTGATTGCCACAAAAGCATTAATTGTTTCTGTGTGGCTGCAGGCCTGAGCAGTCCAGATAAACATTTATAAAAATACTCCAAAGAGCCCAAAGCAGTGGCAGAGCTGTTATTAATTATATTATGGGTTCCATCTTTCAGAAAACTATTTTTTTCTTATTCAAGAGAAACACGCAGTTGCTGAAGTTCACAGCAACTTTACCACAGAATGGATCCAGTGCTGTCACTGCTTACCTATCATAGTGTTAAAAAAAATCCAACAAAGAAATCACCATAATACCAATATCAAATCAATATCAACGAAACTAATTTTTAAAAACCCCTCCAGATAGTTAAACAACCACATATCAGAACATCCAATTCCACACTGACCTCACTAGAAACAATCATATCAATCCTGTGCCACAGCATATGATCACAGAACACAACAGAAATATTAGAAGAAAGTAACACCTACATCAGATTTACCAGACAGAAAAAAAAAGAAAAAAAAAGGTATAATAATTTATGTAAGTATTTACATCCAAACATTTAAGTTATATGCACTCACTGCCCACATGCCAGATAAAGGCTCTCAATTAACAGGCTGTTCTTTGCTCTTGAAGAAAAATCCCTTCCATTTGCGCATGCAAAAATATCACTAGCATGCTTGTAAAATGATGCATAAATGAAAGGACAGTTTGGCTCGTAATTACCCCATCTATTTTTAGTTGTGTCAAGAATCAAAAAGGTTTCAGGAATTCCTGTTAAGATACTAATTAATCTTAACCTTTTATTTCTGCTCATTCCTCATGGGACACCTACAACTTATCTGCAGACACCTCTAGCCAAAGGTGTGAGACCAACTTCACTATCTACTCTCCACATGTCTTCAAAAGCTACTGCATTCAGAGTTCACATTCCAGTAACTTCAAGGCAAGCAAACTGATGAATTAGCATTATCACCCTGACTCTCAGGAAATAATTTTCTTCAGTATTTTTGCTGTTGGATTTTTTTCTTCTCATTCAGATAGTCTTATGCATGCTAAATAATTTAAACTGCTAATTAGTAGCGTGTGTCATTATTTTCTTTTGCCTTGTGTAATCTTTCCTGCCTGCATTACTCAGATTCCCCAGTTACAACTCTTGTCTTTAAACACCAGTGTTTACATCATTTGCTACCATCATGAAACTATATAAAGGGTTGCTAGAAACCGAAAGTCAGTTTCATGCACTTTTGTGTCATCTAACTGTATTTTCAGAAAATAAATGAAGCATCATAGAAATTAACCTTCCTTTTATTACAATAATTTATAAAGCACGTGACCAATGAGAAGGAGGTAGTCAAGGACCAAGATGGAAAAAGACAGCCAGAGAAGATTTCTAGAGAGAACTGAGAGGAGCCTTATGTCAAATCAAGGAAAATTAATATAATTTATGAAACAAGGGAAAAATTAATGAAAGGGAAGGAAAAAAAAACCAGCAAAGTTGATCTAGGTTCAAAGTATCAGAAACACTAAGAAAAGGAAGGAAGGGAGGAAGAAAGGAAAATAGGGATACTCAGGCTCCCCAGGGAAGTGGCCACAGCATCAAGCCTGACAGAGTTCAGCAAGTGTTTGGACAATACTCCTGAGCACATGGTGTGACTCTTGGGGTGTCCTGTGCAGGGCCAGGAGTTGGACTCAATGATCCTGAAAGGTCCCTTACAATTTTGTAGATTCCATGATTCTATGTAAGACTCAGTAAGAAAAAAAAATTCCCGTAGCTTTCGCTGTGAAAATGTAACTGGTCTGTGAATTATTTTGGGTTACTTTCCACAGTACTATACATACATTCACTTCCCACAAACTTCAGTTTTTCACACATCAAAACATCCTGATGTTTCCCGGCAACTGTGTCAAACTCTTGACATTTTTACACTGACTAGACATCTCCTCCCTGTACTGATTCCATCCATTCTTATCAAATTTTGTACATAATTCTGTAACATCTTATGAAACCAATCAATAATCTGGAATTTCCATTTTTTCCTACACCCAGATTTTTCCTGTTAATTCAGCTGCCAGTTAAACCATTCTGTCAAGCCCATGAAAGCTGCTGTCTGAAGGCAGTTACTGTTTAGCAGATCTTTCAACACCCAAAACCAGCCTAATGTTTTCTTCATTTCAAGCTATTAAGGTTAGGGCAAGATTTTTTTTGTCATGTAGGAATATAGTGCTGGATTGACTTATGAATCAAATTACATTCAAGAATCACTAACATCAACAAATGCATCAAGAAAGCATGAATTCTGTGTTTTGTGTTTGTTCCATGGTAAGACTGTGGTACTTAAATCATAATTTAAACAGAATATCAGATTCTACTAAGTTAAACAGTCTCCAAGCATTGCTTGGAGTGTTCTACAGTGAGAGTAACAAGTTCTCTCTAACAGAAAAACAGATTTGTGTACTTGGCTTTACTAAACATTTAAATAAGCTTTCATCCTTTCATGCATATACTTAACATACACTTTAAACAGAACTGTTTTGAATTGAAAGCAAATTTTTTAAGATATATTCAGTGTGCATGCTCTTCAGTGAGTCCTGTATTTATGAAAACATTCCTCATTTACTGCCCAAAAAGATGAGAAAAAATATAAAAATTAGAAGACAGAAGCTGCTAAGTTCTGTCATGAAAGGTTAACAAAAAATGTCAAAACCATCTGTCAATAAATGCCTCCCTCTACCTTAAAAGTAGATATTATTATATTAATAATATTTCATTCTAGATATAATATTGCAACAATAGCTGGATAAACTCTAAAATGATGATATTGTCACATCCTTATTATCCACACAGCTACCTGAATTTCATTCATATGCTTAATGTACGGTACTGTAGGATGCTCACAGTGGAAGTGTAGCCTGTGATTAAAAATATCCATTTCAATCCAAGTCTAGGCATGACAAAGACTAACACTAAGCCAGAAAACCTAAGGAAAGTCACCATCTATAAACAAGTTTAAATAGCAAACTGATCACTCATTTTAGGAATTACACTTTGTGATTGTTGTCATACAGTTGGCAAGGAATCCAGCGTCTTGCTGCAATGAAACAGATTACTTGTCTCTATTTGGAAAACAATAAAATACCACGAAGTCAAATATCTCCATCTTCTAAATATTCAATTTGTAATTTAAGTATTTGGTTTCAGCAATAGTGTAATCTTATTTTGGGCTTACTCTTTTACCCCATGCTAAAGAGCCTTCCCATCAGTCTCAATAAAATTGCTAAATAAGACCCAGAGGAGCCATATCCACTATGGTAAGTAACAACCTGCCTGTATTCTGCCTGGCAGAAGCCACCTAAAAAATCAGGCAAACCAATAACTGCCAGGTACTGCCAGCTCCTCAGGAATCACACAGGCATGCTTGCCTTCCCCCCTGAAACAACAAGCTCTAACTCCATTCCCACATTTAAGCAGGCTCAATCTTCATGCAGGCACAAGAGAATTCCCACAAGCCTCCAACTCAGTACGGTCTTTCCCACACAGAATTGCAAGCACAGTTGCATAGTACTGAACAAACACACTGAAAAAGCAAACCTGAATACAAATTGCTTCTGGTAAGCAATATTATCACAGCATTAATTCTTAAGAAAGTTAGAAATGTTAGCATGAAAAAAGTTTCAGGTTACAGTAGATTTTCATTATTTAAACCTTGCTTCACTACTTTGCTAGGCAAAGTAAAATGCAGATAGATGTTTGCAGACAATTTCGTCAGAATCTCAAAGCAATTCTGTATGCAGAGTCTCCCAAGCCTTTCAAAACTTCTGTTCAAATGCCAGATACAAACTGCTGGGAGCTGAAACCTGGTCAACCTTTTAGAACACAATTAACACTCCCTGTGCTTCCCACCTCATAAAAGCTTAGGACTAATTCTGCAGAAAGAGAACTTCTGCTATGCTACAGGATGAGTCAATTCCCGTTCAATAGACAGAGCATTTTAATTTATAAACCAGACTTGTTTACACACAGATGTTCAGGCAATGATTCAGGGTTCCCTTGATATACTTTCTTCCACTACACTTTATGTTACTTTTCTCCAATTTCAAAATAATCTAGATTCTCTCACTGCTTGCTCATAACGGTTTTTCTTCACAGGGAACTGACAGAAAAACAAATGTAAAAAAAGCATAATATAAGCTGATTTCAACTAGCGGGGCTTTGATTACACAGTCTACACTTTCCAGTGTACTCAGAGGTATTAAAAAGAAGTATTAATTAGCTCAATAACCAATTTAACTGCTCTCAGAACAAAACTACATATAATGAATTTTTGGTAGCAAAGTTAATCATAGCCAAAGGCTTCAGCTACTTTCCACATTACATAGGAAAACCCATGTCTTAGTGTTAAAATCTGCTCGGAGCTGCAACTTTGTATTGAGCACATGTAGAAATATATCCAGTATACACTGGATATATTCAGTATGTAGCCAATAAAGGGCAAAAATATGTATGAAATAAACCATCTAACAGATGCATTACATCAGATATGTGCCAGTAATTTTTTCTGAAAGACTAAATATTGCCTTCTAATAATTTTTAAGGTCCTCAGGCACCTAATTTTTTTCCCTTCAAAATAAAACCATTCTGCTCTTGAAAGTAAGAGTGTTCCCCTGGCTGCTATGAAAATACTCTTGAAATAAATTACTTCAAATAAGAAGCGTTTGTCAAACCTTATATAAAACTTCAGGAAAATGTTCTCTTCTTGTAAAATTTGCATTCCCATACATAACTATGCTAGTTGTGCCAGTTCTTCACTACTGTCATCACAAACTGAACATTTATTACTTAAAGAAAAGATGTATGAGGGTAAGATTCCAAAGATAATACTCTAGAAACTCTGGAGTACAGAACTCCCATGAACAGGCTTAAAAGGAGTCTCCTGTCAGTGAGAAATAACATCTATTACTTTCATCACTGTCTAGTAAAATCTCTATTTAAAAGAATTAAAAATTCACTAATCTTTAGCACTGAATTATATAATTCAATCAGTAGCTTGGTAAGAGGACTTTTTTTTTTGTCTCTGCTATCAGCTGAAAGTGTAAACTCCTGAAAGGGTCACTGGCTCAAATATTACCAGAGATATAACTTGAGAGACCTCTGTTTTGTCTGTGAAAAGGGAAAAAGGCCATGCTTTAACAATTCTTTAATAAAAATAATAAAACCCAGCTTTACAATTTCCCCTGTATTCAAAATAGTTAGTTACAAATTATATGAACGTTTTGAAATTAGAACAGAAAAGTCAGTTTTCTGAAGTACTCACTACTGAAAAAAAAATTAAAATATTAGCTTACAAGCAACCAAAAATATTTTCAGCATACCTTATGTTTTGCAATGAACCTCTAGGGAGACAAAGCAGTATCAACCACCAAGTATATTCTTAAACATCTGTATTAAAACAGCAGCTGTGATACAGCGAATATGTAAGTTTACATGAATACTTCTTTTTTTTTAGAGTTAGTTTAAAAATAAAAGGCCAGTTACTGTAGTAGCCAAAAATTAAATCTGAATGAAAAGAGTCTCCCAAGCCTGATCAGTTTGATAAATCAAACCTAATTAAGACATACATGCTTATGAAAAAGTATGTCCAGAGGAAATGTCACTATAGAAGACACTGAAGTTTATTGTTCCCAGGGTAGTATCCTAAGCACTTAACTCTGAATGCTTAAATTTTTTATTCTGAGTTTATAACCTGAATGCAGTAGATTCAGGACACACTAAGGAGTCTGCCCATACAATGGCTTTTAATGGATAGTAACAGAAGTTGGTGGCAATTCAAATGAATGTAACAGTCAAACACAACTTTGATTTGCAACAGAAACTAACAAAGCAGAACTCAGCATCTCAAACATGCTGACCTGCTGCTCCGACTGTCTCAGTTTCCAGTAACTAGAGGTCAGTTTTAATAAACAGTATCCTTAAGGATGGACATTGACAAGGGATTTTGCTAGTTATAGTTCTAAGTGTAAAAGTAAGCATCTGACTTACCTCCAGAAACTTCACCAGCATTGTCAAAAAGCATTGTTTTTTAAAAAAAATAAAAGAACAGTCATTCTAGTCATGTATTATGAATATGAAACTGTTTTCACTTTCACATGTCTCTGTCCCCAGCCATTTAAAGTATTTTTTCCCCTAATATTCCTACAGGTACTGTAACAAAATTTTTTTACAGCTGTGATTCCAAACCACTGTTTGCCAGCACAGACAGATGTGATCATCAAACACCACTGGCATGTTTTTGTGTAGAGGCACGTTTTAGAGGCAACAGGACTCAGCCAAGGAATTTACTCCCAGAATACAAAAACAATGATGGTTGGTCAGCCTTCTATTTTGAAACGCAGAGCAGCTTCATTTCCTCACATATGCTAAATATATTCCATTTCAACATGCATGTCAGCACCAGAATTTTTCATTTGTTCAACACAGTGCTTTTTATAGAATATAAAAGTTAAGCATCTTATAATTAAGGTGGCAATAACAGGGCTTACTCAACAAGACAGTACAATGTATTATCCAATGTCATTAACATCACTTTATTAGT
This sequence comes from Pseudopodoces humilis, assembly GCF_049639895.1. Lineage (NCBI taxonomy): Eukaryota > Metazoa > Chordata > Aves > Passeriformes > Paridae > Pseudopodoces > Pseudopodoces humilis. The sequence continues at coordinate 38,480,875 of NC_142202.1, read as the reverse complement.
GAAACAGAACATTTAAGCTTTTCTATTGGAAAACAAAGCTTATCAGACAATATTTCTAAGCCTAAAAGGTAAAAAAAATATTACAAATATGTAATATTATACAGCATGTAAATTTAAAAAAATATCCTGATCCCAAGACAAATTTTTTCCTATCTGATATTTTCCTCAAACTTTGTGCAGGGACAAAGAACAGAGTTTTTCTAATTCCCTTATAGCTATACTATAAAAACCGAAAAATTGAGAGTTGAAGAAATTGAATTATATATTTATTGTAACAACTCTGCACAAGTCAAAGGTCAAGACTGGTACTAACTGAAAGCATGTCTTTCATGAAACCTTATGTTTCTGCTTGCAAGGTGAACAGGATTCTAGGAACAAGTAAGCTGGAACAAGTAGGTCAGAAACCATAAATCAGTTCAAATCATCTAATACAGAGTGAAGTGCAACAGACTTAAAGCTGGTACAAAGGATGAAGGCACAGAGTTCTTCAAATTTAGAACTGCATAGCTGCTTGCTCTATTTGAAACTACCAATTGTAAGAAAAAAATTCTGTGCATCATAATGAGATGGCTTCCCCATGAAGTAAAAACAAATGATGCTCTCTCATCACACTGTTCTAGGGGAAATTCTTGTCTAAAAGTAGAAGGAAATGGAAAAAAAAACAACAGAGCTGACCAAGGCTGCCACAAGTCAGCAGTCTGATGCTCTTGGGCTTCATACCCCTCTCCAAAACGAGATAATGGGAGTGTGTTAAAGAGCACAGGGCTGACTCCCTATGGGCACATCAATGCCTATTTTATGGAATTAATTTCAGACAAGGGAAATGTAAAAAAATGTTTTGCTTATCCATCATTGGACAACCATCACTATAAGCTTTCTTTTAACTGGTGTGCAAGTTAGTAGTTTTTTCTCTACCTAATGAAAGGTGTATTTAGACTACGCAAAAAAATGCCTTGGTCTTAATAAAGTTACACATTCATTAGCTTTTGATGAATGCCTGCAACCCCTTTCCCCTCCCCAATAATCTCCTTCAACTACCCCTAGGCCCTAATCACAGTATTCTCAGTAATTAAGGTTTTGATTTTAAATTTGTTGAAAGCTGCCTAGAGAGATGTTCTGATTACCAGCTGAGCCTAAAATACAAATGATTTGAGGATTTCCCCTGGTTTCTGAGGGGAATCTGTCAGCAAGTTGTAAGATGTGATGCCAGTTCAAGTGTTTTGGCCACATGACAAGGATTCCAAATTCATTACTTCTTTCACAGGATCACACAGCAAAGCAAAATTCTCTGCAGAGTATATCTGGATGGTTTATTTTCCAGCATGTCAGTGTTTCTATTTTCTCTTGGATTCTGCAACCACTAGCAAGGCAGGAAAAGTACATGGACAGTTTATTCAAGTATTTAGTACCATGCAGCTTTCATGCAAGATTGACACTGCTTTAGTAATTATTCCTTCCCACAACCAATAAGCTTTCTTTGATAATTAGCATGGGTAAATCAAGTTTGCAGGTACAAATTATACTCACAAAATACACATAAAAAATTAACCTGCATCTCTCTTATCTCCTCCAAATTTTGTGAAAAAAAATCTCAAATATTGACTTTTCTAAACAACACTGACTCTAGAGAAAGGAAAGGGTTTTAAAAAAAGAATTAGCGTATCCTAACCTGCCATGAAAAAAACAGTATTACTTCTGTATTTTATACTTTCATGTTCATTAGCATTTTGAAGTACAACCTGCAAAGAGAGAAGCCATTTGAGAAAATGAAAAAAGGTGGTTATTAAATGCACTGCAAGACTAAGGAGTTCATCTCTAAGTATAATTCATCAGGAAAAGAGGCAACAGTCAACAGCAAGAAGCGTACTTGTGCCCCAGACTAACGGATGTCATTCATTCCTTCTTTTGTCTGCAATCGCCATGTCTTCAACCAGCTTCCAAATCATTATTTTTACAAGAAGCATCTTATTGGTGTGCATCATAATCAAGGATTATGAAATTATTCCTACTTCATCAACAGTGGTTAGCACCAAAAAGTCTGCTCTGAAAAATTTAAACTAATGACCAATAATAATCACCACAGGAAAGCAAATGAGGTGAAAATATTAAGAATGGATGGCATGAAAATCATTTTTCTGAAGAAAATTATTTGGCACTCAACACTGGTTTACAACCTATATCATATTGTTTGGTACACAAATACATTATAATACGATAACATTCAAATACATTTCACACTAACTGCAGTATTATCCCATTAAATTCTCAATGGTCAAGTACTTTATGTTTAAAAATTATGAGAGAGCCAACTTTGAAGTTGTGATGGGCATTTAAGTGCTGACTGGATCAATTTCTACTTTTTAATGTGTACGAGACTATCTGATCTGCCATACTTGTCCTTGTTGAAGGTAGTTTTCTTACTAAACTCAAAAAAACAGGTGACTCACTCAGGTGATCTCAGTTCTTCTAATCTTTTTCTTAAATACAAAACTCCAGTAACTCCCACTGCCTATTCTTATGTGAATAGTCAAAAAATACTATTAGAAAAAAAAAAAAAATAAAAAAAAAAAAGAAGGCATGGAGAATAGGGCAAATCAGTCCAAAAATATATCCCCAGAATAAACCTGCCAAGCTGTCTAGAGAAATGACTCCCCACAGGACAGGACAGGTTTTGAAGCCACCTAGACATGGTCCTAGGAAAGATGGACACGGTAACTCTGCCTGAGGAGTGAACCTCCACCACTCTGTGATTCTCAAACAGACCTTTTACAAACTCCAAAACCTACAACAATAAGGCAAAGGACAGTGACAGTACTACTGCAGATTATGAAAACAAGAGACATTAAATGAAATTTGAAAGTAACACATTTATAAGTTCTGGGAGGGAAAAGATGTTTAACTGGGTAGACATTAACTTTCTATTATAATTGTTATGTACTACATATGCATCATAGAATGTATTATGTGGCTGATCATGTAAAGAGTTATCCCAAAAGAGAAGGAACTGTATTTCCGGGAACGAAGAGGAAACATTCAAAACTACCATGGAGATATTGGTGTAACTTCAGCAGCAGTAGGCAGAGGTAGAGGGAAATAGCTAGAAAATAAACCTAGGAAAACAGAGTTACCATGAGAGCAACCTGACATTCAGGAAGGCTCTATCATGCAGTTTCCCTACTCATATGGGCAGAGCATGCATATTACAAGACAAGGCAAGAACAGCCCTAATTACTTTGCAATTCCACCTAAACACAAAACAAAACCAGAAACACTGTGCTTTTTGGTTCACTCAGAAGTGACTGCCGGAATTTTATTTCCCTCCTCCCCCTGCCCCAGTCCACACTCCATGCACAAATCACTACTTTGGTAATTCAATACAAGAAAGCTATTAGTAAGACCTTTGAGGTTAACAAGTCTTTCCTAGAAAAATACGCTTAACTTCCATTTTTACCTTTACCTTGTAAAATGTGACACAATTTTAAGTTACTTAATTACTTATAAAGTATTAAGAATACTTTATAATTAATTGCTAGTTAGACTCCCAGTTGCAGAATTATGGTACATTTTACTTCTTCAGGACAGCCTGCGTTATTTACTAAGCCTGTGTAAGACTTACAACAATAAAGCGTAATAGTAAGAACACGACAAGTAAGAATGAGAGACATGAGTTTATCTCCTATTAGAAAACAAAATTATGCATCTGAAACTACACTGCCCTTCAAGACCTTACCTTCTTTTTGTCCCTCATTGAGCCCTTCCCTCGGACCATTATCTTGCATCCTGTTTCTGCCTCAAGCTGTTTAGCTGTTAGTCCTCTGGGCCCAAGGATTCTTCCAACAAAGTTAAACTGAAAGAAAAAAAATAATAATTTCTATAAAATCGAGTAATGAAAATTAATTTAAAATTTAACAAGATGTATTTCTATGTCTAAAAATATCCAGTGTTTAATGGCTTAGGACACCACACTAAATGCCTGAGGCTGAAGAAGTTAGGTGCTGTTTTCATACATTAAGGACCCACGTGACCCCAACTTTGGGGATACAAATTTCAGGTGAAACTATGTCTTTCAGATGCAACGTCAGGTAGTCCACATCAGCTGCAGTCCTTATTCCTCCTCATTAAATTGTACAAGCTCTTAGAGGAACTCTGAGCTGCTTTCCCTCACCACAAACGTGTCCAGCCATGCAGGCCAACACGGTGCACCTGCCACGGCAAGGAAACCCACAGGGGCTGGGTGCATGACCAGACATGCGCACAGATTCCATGCGGTGGGAATGCTCCGGTCTCACAACAGCACGGGACCTTCGGGAAAGGCCACCACGCTTACTGCTCAGCTGCTCCCTGCTAAGGAGCCTGTAGACAGCATTCTCCTTCCTCAGCCCATGTAGTTCTGCTGGGCTCAATCTGGGAAGGACAGGGAAAATAACTCCTCTTTATCTACTCATGCCATGTCATTCCCTTCAGAAAAAACAAATGAGGGCTCTTACACGTTTACTTAGGCTTCTTGGGCAACATTTCTTAAAAAATTGTCAAGCATACACATATATATAAAATATTTGCATATATAAAACTTTGTGTATATGCAGACACAACAAAAGCGCATCACTTTTTTTTGTAAGCTGTATCATTTACTCAGTTGTACAAACAAATAAAGCAAGCATTCCATGTTTAACTGGCTGACTTCAGCAGACAGCCCCCCACATACACTCAACACGGCAATACCACCATTTAGCCATACATAACATTACTTCATAGTTATTTTCAAGAGCTTTTTCCCTTTCATTAATTTCAACCACGCATTCTGAAAAGCAAGACATAAATTAAAAAAGCACTAAGTGATGGTAGCACTGAGAACACAGAACAGTACTCTGTGACAACTGCAGCACAAAGATGAAGCACCAGCTTAAATGACAGATAAACTAAGAAATTTCAGACTGAACATTAAATTCTAAGAAGAAATTAAAAGAATAGAAACTTGCTGTAACACTGCTCTGGATATTTTAGATCCCAGTAAACAAAGTTATTCAATGGAATTGTGAAGCAGTTGTTGGCTTTCATTTCCTCAGCTAATTAAAATTGGGCTTGAGTACTAAAACTCAACGTATTTGAAATCCTTATGAAACTGCAAAGACCAGAAATGATTTAAGAGTAAGCAAAAATTATGAATGCCAGCAAATTAAAGTTCTTTAAGAAAATTAACAGTGTTTCATAGCAGCTAAACTATTCTGGGAATATATACTCCCAAAGTTATTTAGTACTGCAAGCTTAGAAAACAAAAACATATTATGAAGTCTGAATTAACTACAGGGAGGTGAGGGGGTGTGGAGTAAAGACAAAAGGAACTTGTGAACACACACAGAAAACTGTGAATCAAAAGAAATTAAAGAAACATTCACTAAGCCTTGAAAAAGCAATGAATAGTTACAAGTAATAAAGTTCAGCTGTGAATAACATCTTACATGTCACACATTTCATGTTTAAATACCAAAACTGTACCACTGTCTTACAGGAACAGTATCTTACTTGCTTTTCTCCACAAACACACTTGTGCACACTGAAACTTTCGATATCTATGCCATTCCACCAATAATGCTAAAATAATATTGTAAAGCTGACTTGAAATTAGGATTTTAACCAACACACAAGATGACTATTGTTATATTCTTTATCTTCCAAGGAAAACAGCAGTCTCTAAAGTTTCTTTAATTTGGATCATGAGTAGAAGAATAAGCAAATAACGTACTTTGGATAAAAAATAAATTAAATAGAACTATACAGGATAAGAAGAAAACAAAGGGAGGAATCTGTATTACCCTCACGTTTGCAACTTTATTCATGTTGTCTGAATATTATTCAGTTTCTAGTTGAGAAATCAGATTTAAAACTGCAACACAATCTGTTAAATGTTAAACCAGTTCCACTACCAGTTACTCTCAGGATATGCTCCTTATAATGAGCCTTCATAAACTATTCCAAGGCAGCTCGACCCTGCCTTTTCTTTCCAAACTGTCTGTATTAACACGTATCTGCACCTAGTGCTTGTCATACCTGTCAGGCCAGCAAGACTATCAAACAGAATTATCAGAACAAGACATCCGAAAAATTCAGAAGACCATTCTTACCATTTAACTCTTATTTCTCGTGCTCTTTGTCTCATAGTGTTGCCCAATCATCTCTGCATTGTGTTTCTCTATAAATAATACACCTGTATTCAGGAATACTGTTTATTCTAACATTTGGACAGAGACAAAGCTAAGAATATTTGCCTTTAATTTCTGGAAGTGTTTCTCGCTTGGCATTTGTAGGATTCACCTCACCCCCGGAGAATTGCTAGTATAGAAACAGCAGAGGCTCAGAAATCAATTAGATCAATTTAAGGCTGCACTACTTTGAATATATCTAACCTCACACACGTTGAAAAGTGAGATTATTTTAAAAATTAAGCAGAAGTGTCTCAGGCTACGATTAACTGCTTTTGCATTAACAACACAGAAAAAGCTATCCAATGAAGTCAGTCTCTCCTTCCGCAACAATTAATATCTCTCTACACTCAATGTATTTTTTGCATGTAAAAATTTCACTGGTGGTATTTCACAACTGTTTTCCTGAGTTTTATTTTCATGTGATCAAATTTTCCACAACTCAAAATCAGAACTAAAGAAACAACCTCCAGAAGAAGGTGACACAGAAACCCAAGAGCATCCTAAAAGTCAAGAATTACAACTGTTTAGTGGAAGCCAGGTGCTGACATTCCAACAAGTTACACCCTCGTTGCTCTCCCTCTGCCTCTTTCTCTGCATCAATCACCCTCACATCCCCTTAGTTTGCTAACTTTTTATGTTTGAAGTTTTCAGCATGTACAAAACACTACTGGATCTTGCCTGTGTGTAAGACAGTTGTTGCCTTTTTTTGAGAAGATGTCAAAAGCACACACCCTTAAAGAAAAGAGACAAATCACCTGTCTCGGGAGACTTCACATGAGGATCTTTGTTACTGTCTTGGGTTGCAATGCAAGCTGTAACCAGAAGTATGTATTCTATAACCAGCTGTTAAAACCAGCTTGGGCTGTGTTCTTCATCTCTTCCAGGACCCATCCTCCCTCCAGGGGTATATCTTCTGTCAATGGGCCATTGAGTCTCACTGCAGGATTGATAAATGCCATCATCCCATTGTCAGATGCTCCACCCAGGGGGAGGAGCCAAGCATTCCTACCTGGATATGATCTGAGACTTGGAACACCACAGTCAGCCTTTCTCCACGGGATTCCCAGAGAAAAGACCGAACTCATCTACACAACAATCAGACCTCCAGAGGAAAACTACACCCTTCTACAGGATCACTGCTTCAACAGAACCACATCTGTCACTGCAGGAGGACTGCAGCCACCATTTAATCAGACTGCTAGCACTGCTAGCAACAGCCTGACCAACAGGGTCAGGTTGTATTCTGACTTTGTCAATGTTTTTTGCACTACTGTATTTTAACATTTCTATTAAGTTGTAAGTTGTTTTTTTTTTATTATTTATACATACTAGTAAAGAATTGTTGTTCCTACCCACATGTCTTTACCTGTGAGCCCTTTAATTTCAAAATTAATAATTCAGAGGGAGAGGGTTTATGTTTTTTATTTCAAGAGAGGCTTATGCCTTCCTTAGCAGACACCTGTCTTTTCAACCCAAGACTCAAAGTGTTTAAGCGGAAACAAAAGTATTGGGAAAAAGAAGCTGCTCCAAATCTTAAATGTTTCCACTTACTCTGGGATATTAATGATTATTCTGTAGCAACTGACACTCCCAAGAGTCAGCAAAATTTCCATGTGGTGACCTTCCTAACAAGTCTGCTGCATAAGAAACCCCCTGATAAAAACATCTTGTATTCCCAGAACAACTATTTCCTAAGCAGACCAGGTGCTGTCCCAGTTCTCACCAGTCCCCACACCCAGAACAAAAGTAGTAAAGAAAAGTAAGAATGAACCAGGCCATGACTCAGAGCTTCTGATTAATAAGAGACTACAAAGAAGTGTGTCTGGCTTTTACAGTATGGGAAAATGCAGTGTTTAAGGATCTTTTCATACATGTTAAAATCTGAAGAACTTCAGGCAGCAAAGTACTACTAAATTTCATACTACTATTGTGACTTTAGTATTTCGTGTTTTCCTTTGAAATATGAAAATAAGATGTGGCAAGAACTAATTTAACCTACAAAAAATATTCTTTACTTCATTAAGGGAAATGAATTTGAAAAAATCCAATTTGATTAAAATATCTAAATCTAGGAAGAAAGAACATAAACACATGCATTTGATCAAACAATTATTTAACTCAATTAAAAACTCATTTATTCTACCATCTTATTAGCAAATGTTCCAGTGACTTACTAAACATTGATTTTGCAGAGTCAGTTACTTATCACTGCAAAAAGCCAAAACAAGCTATTCCTCAAGTCTATTTCAACTTTAAAAAACCAAGAAAAGTTTTTAGAAGTTTTTTTAAAAGCTTTTCCTTAGGTACAATGTGTATTTGAGTATTTTTCATACACAGCCTAAATATTATTTTAAGGAAAGTGTCAAGAAAAGCACAGTAGTTATAAAAAACCAAAAGATGCTCTACCCTTCGTGCTGACCTTAAGCATAATTTTTAGATAAAATAAGCAGCCAAATTCATAAAAATTTTATGAGCACACAATAAAGGATTGTTCTTTCTTTCCTAATGATTCATAACAAATGCTTTGCAATGTATCTGTGTTTCTGGTAATCCAGAATTTGTTTTCACCTTCTGATCCCCAGCTTAGAAAAATAACAAATTCTATTATTTCCTTTACAAAAACTCCCACTGTAATTACTACAACTGAGTACTTCTAACCATAAATGTCCACTCCTGATGATTTTATTCAATTCTTAACCTCATGTACAAAGCAGCTTCAGTATAGTTATGTCTTACATGAAAACAAGTTCTCCATTTTGAGACGACTTTTACATATAATTCCTTTTTTTTCTTTTTTTTTTAAAATCATAATGGGACAAAAACTTCACTTCTCAATTCATGAGCAGCCTTTCCTTCCCTTGTCTTTATTTTCCCCAGTTTTATCTTACAGCCTAGTTATGTTAGACATAACTGCCAGCTGAAAGTGGATTTTCATAAGACGAGAAAACTGTATCTTATATTCAGCCTTCTCCATGGTCAAATCAGTTTTCAGTCTGCATGCTGATACATTAAACAAACTAAAGAATCCAAAAAATGTGGTTTAAAATGTCCTGGTGGTTAGTTTGCTTTTTGAAGACATGGAGAGCAGCTTTTCCTGCTCATTTCCCTTTCATATGATTTTCCACACCAAATAAAAAGCATCTGAAGACCAGGACTCTGCATAGTTCGGTGGTTAAAATATGTCATGGTTAGGAAGCAACTGAAAACTGGATATTACAATGGAGAACATCTGGTCATTTTATCTTAAGCAGCAAGGCTGGCAAGTCAGTTTAGCCACTTCAGAAGAAACGTTCTATGTCGTCAGATTGCAGTAGTCATACTCCAAGACCATTTAGGAGATAACTTCATCTGACAGAGTCACAGGCTAAATTGCCAGCCGCAGAAATGGAGTAATGAAGAGACACAAGGGAACTGCAAGACAACAAAGGCATTCAAAACAAAGCATGATGAATTTTTATGACACGCACAATGGTGTTTGTTTAATGTGAGTACTCTCTGGGAGCAAGATCAACATTTACTCCAAGGATTAATAAATTTCTTAAAAATACAATTAAATTCAAGTATATATTTCCAAGCATGCTTTATACAAAGAAAATCATCTAATGCATTCAATTGTAATATTTATATGAAAACTGGAAATACTAAAGCAGAAGATAAAAAATAGCTCTATGCTCACAAAAATACAAGAATGGACTCTGAACCCAATGAAGATTTCACTCGCCCATCAAAATTAGCAAATTTAGGTTTTATTTTTTTTTCCCATTATCTTATTTTTAAAGAAATATTGTTTTATGACACTGGTAATACAATTACTTTTCTGCATTTCTTAAAAAATCTTGCACTGCTCTCAGCCACGTCTTAGATAATCATTAAAAAAATCAGATACACATGGTTGATTTGATTTTCTGAAAGCCTCTAACTTGAAACAAGTATAAAACCACTTGAAGTACTAGAAAACAAAATACAGCATATTAAACCCTAAGATTTTATGCTTTCAGTTAGGCAGTTTAGTGTTTAATAAAGAAAACAAAGCTTGTAGCATAAAATTATAGATAGGTACCTTTAAGAATGAATTTCTGAGAAAGTCATCTGAAACATTTTGTAGGAAAAAAGAAAGGGCAAATAGGTAATTTACCCTACTACAGGATACTGCTTATCCTATCTAGCAGTAACACTTTCCAATATTTATTCCATTAGTATATCATGACCATATAACCATTTCCACAATGACAACTTTGTAAAAAAAATTGACTTTTGGTTGTTGCTTTGGGTTTTTTTCTTGTTTTGGGTTTTTTTTTTGTGGGGAGGGAGATGTTTGGTTAGTTGGGTTTTTTACAAGCACAAAAACACTACAGCTGTAGTGATGTGCATTTCTGTACATGTAAATGTACAAACACAAGCACATATTGTTAAGGGAACTAGCATTTACACCTGTACACATGTAATTTGTCAGTAAAGTAGCAGTTATGGATTAAATACATAACCTTTCAGTTAACATTTACAGCCCCCACCTCCTTCTTTCAGTCAAAATATTTTCTTTAAATACTTGAAACTATTGCCACTATCTCCTCCTATACAGAAGATGATACCACTACATTTTTTGGTAGGTTGGGATTAACAGAACAGAAAGTTTCTTTTTCCATGAAGCCAAAACCTCAGATATATTTAATGTCTTTTAAAGTATTTTCAGAGATTCAACACCACACTTATCTCAAGAGAAAATGGCTACATGGATTTTGTTGAAGCAGTACGAATTACTACCAAATAAAAACAAGTGCCTCCCATACACAATTTACTCAGTGACCACATTATAGATTAACTAAAAACAAAGGCCAAATTTACATAAACAGTCACTTGTATATATTTCAGAAATCAAGAGGGAAAAGTATAATGTTTCAGTAGTAATGATGAAATTGTGAAATCTTTCATTAACTGCATTAACATGTAGTCTGAGGATTAAATGTGCTCTGGTGGATTTGGCAAGTTTGTAATATAGTTAAGAAAAACAAATTATCTGATGAGATTTTAAGGGGAGGAGAAGCTGACAAAGCAGATGGTATTATCATTGTCAATACAGTGTACACAGACAATAGTAACCACATTTAGAAGTTAATTTTTGCATACAAACTAACTTCAGGTAGTTGTTAAGACTGCTAGTGACAACATGTGAAGTTGTTTTCCCAAGTCTCTACCAAACCCACCTAACAGAAGAGTTCCTGCAGACAACAATGCACGAGAAACATTCTCTCTATCCCTAAATATGGCATGTTTTCTAAGCAAAATAACCAAGTAAAGGCCAAAGTACACATGTAGTAAATATCATCATGACACATATAATCTGTTTATGTCAAATACATCCACTTACATTTACTGTGTGTAAAATACATTTACTTACATTACTGTGTGTATCTGATATATACCATTCTAATACTATAATCAAACCTAAATTAGAATTTTTGAAGCATTTAAGTGATGAAGTAGTAAATTAGAAATGCTGTGCTGTAAGCAACTTATACATACAAATTATCATTAAATAATCTCTTCATCACTTAAACACAAAAATAAAATGATTAAGGTACTGGAGAATAAAATACAGAGCATCAACCATCAGAAAATTAGGATCTGTCATATTTTCAATTAGGTACTTTTGTGCTAGATAAACAAAATCTAAACTTCTAGCACATCTGCTGAACTACCTCTTAGATTACTTCAAGTGTAAGCAATTTAATCCCAACATTTAATAAAAGGGTCACTACAGCTAAAATATTTAAAGTAGTTGTAATTCTCCAAAATTTGAGTGGTCACGAAGAGGATAACATCTTCAAAAGAAGATAATGAAAAGATTTTTTTCTTTTCCTTAGTGTATTACATGGCTGAAGCATAATTTTCAGTACATATGTAATGCACTCAGACTGGTTCCATCTTTATTTAGTACACTGCATACATTTTTAACAAAGATTATAGGGTTGGGGGCATTTTGGGGTGTTTTTTTTTAGTTCTTTAGTTTTTTTAGTTTAGTTGAGTTACCATAATCACTTTTCAACATCAAAGCCAGATAACAACTTGTCTTGTTATGGGAAAAAGCTGATAATTATTGCGGGAGTAAAACATGTATTAATGCAAAAACAAAGGATATGAATGCAACTGTCATACATTACTAAAACATAGTATTTGTGCAGCAGGAGAACAAAGTTAACATTCAGTGTTTTGAAGTCTGATATACTAGACAAGAAATATCAGCATCTGGAGGAAAGCAACACGTTAGGGCAAAGGTTTTGCCTATTACTCATTGCAGAGGTTCCAATGAAAAATTCAGCTAGTAACAGAGGAAATTAATTCTCTGCCTACAAATATCTGTATCTATTACTCTTTCCCAGAACTACATTTAAGAATTATATAATGCAGTTAGTGTAGGAGTAATTTTGGTAACATGTTAAATTCCTTTAAATTACATTCTATTCAACTGGGTTTTTAAGCACAGCTTCTGAAGTCAGTTAGAACAGTACAGATTCTATGGGATGTCCAGAAAGGAGAAAGATCTCCAGTAACTTTATCAAACCTATTAGTTAGCACTACGTGGAGCAGGAGAGAACAACTTAAGTCTGTCTTCTAAGTACTGGGGTATTTATGTTTCATGGCATGCATGAGTCAGACCACCTCAACGTTGTTTAACCTCTAATTCACCTCATCTAGAACACTGGCGCCATCAGCACAACTCAAACACTGAATTGTTCACATTATGTTCAGAACCAAATAAAATCTCCTGAATGAACACACACATGCTGCAAGTCAGTTGGCTCACAAAAACCGAGCATAGTATTTAGCATTCGTTGGACAGTCACTAAACAGACCTTGCCTACATACTACTCTTTAATAATCTTAATGATCTTTAATAAGAAATGCTGATACAAATTTATCTATGTTTTCCAGTAAAACTTTATTAAGAAGACAGTAAACAATCAGTAATGAACAGCAGCAGCTTGTTCTTGCTATAGGATTAAAACTGCTGCCTTCCCTTCTCAGATGTCAGCAATATGCATTTAGTGGTTTAAAGGATGGATTACCGTAACAAGCAGTTTGGTCTACCATAAAAATTACTCATCCACTATGTCTTGCTGGTGATATTCTCGAAGTAACATTAAAACAGGTGGCACAATAAATTAGAACTTTTAGGATTTTTTAATATGACAAATCATGATTTGTTGCAATTTAACATTCTGCCAACTTCAACTACGTCTGTCTTTACTAGAATCACAAGTACTAAATTTTCAAAGGACAACCCTGAGTCCTATTCCACTGTTAAGTTCTCTTTGCTAGCACCTGTATTCTAGCACTGTAACATTACTTAACAAATGAAATACTACATTCAGTTGTGTTCTGGAATGTGCCAAAATAAACAGCACACCATATAATTTCAGATAGAAAACAGAGGTTACATTAACTGGGTGATTAATTTAATAGAAATATTGCTTGCAACAATAAAAATTAAATTGTTTTTATGAAGCACCACCATACAATTAAAGCCCCAATGCCACAGCAACACAACCATCTTAAAATAAATATATCAACTTATTGCATTTCATAATATTATAGAATAGTTAGGGTTGGAAGGGAACTTGAAGTATAATTCCAAACTCCTGCCAGAGGCAGAGACACCTGCCACCAGACCAGGTTGCTCAGAGATCCATCCAACCTCGCCTTGAACACTTCCAGGGATGGAGCATCCACAGCTTCTCTGGGAAACCTCTTCCACTGTCTCAACACTCTAAGGGTGAGGAATTTCTTCCTAACATATAATTTAATTCTACCCTCTTACCCTCTTTCAGTTTAAATCCACTCCCCCTTGACCTATCCTAAAAGACCCTCTCCAGCTCTCTTGTAGGTTCCCTTCAGGTCCTGTAAAGGTGCTACAATTTACATGCCGTAATTCTGCAATGTTAGCTTTGTTGGTAGAGGTGACTTGCCCACTACAGATTATTACAGATTATTCGCATTTGCTCCTGACTGAGCAGAGTATCAGCCACTGATACAGTGATTATTCAAAAAGCTCAGAATCTTTCTGAGCACTGCAGCTGTAAGACAGACAAACCAGATTATCCATGTGATGTCAGTAAACTATCATTTTTACCCAGCAGACCACATCCTAATGCTTAAAATGCTCCTTAAAAAAAAAAAAAAAAGGAAAAAAATGCATTTAAAAGTATATCTGGGATTTAGAATGAATTACAAAATCCTTTAAATCCACATCATTCACCTCTAATAACCTCTGCTGAAGGCTTTGAGAGCATGTTTAACTGACAGACAGCTTTACAAACCTCATGTAAATATGTTAGACCAGATCTGTAAAAAAATGAAATAAAATAAAAATCAGGCTAGCTTTCCAGGTCATTTTAGTAATTGGCAATACAGCTTTCTTGATTAAAGAACAAAGAAATCTCAAAGCACAGATTAAAAGATAAAAACAAATCAAAAATAAAACATTGAAGGACACAACTTTTTTCTCCAAATTCTAAACTTGTAGTTTAAAGGAGGACCTGAGTAAATTAAAATTAAATACCTGGTGTTGTTTCTGTTAGGTATTGAAAATTTTTAATGAAATGTAGCTAGATATTTATCTAAATAAACTTAATTTCTAGCACTGAAATTCTAATTCTAATTAATTCTAATTAATGTGACATCTGAGTAGCTACACCTAGTTGGCTGAATGCATTACAACTCATCAGAGAAGCCAACCTGCAGTTTTCCTTTGTCATCTGTTTCAAATACGTATCTGTCAGAACTCATCATCAAAATACAGTCAAAAGAATTCAGGATGTAGTACTTCCTGTATATACAAAACACAGTATCTTCAAAATGTTATCTAGGATGCCAACTTACTTTTCATCCATTGAAACAACACTGAACCACTAACACAGTCTTCCCAGAAAATGAATTTTCAGCTCCTCTGGGCAGAAGATTCCACTTTATTTTTTAAACACTGTATATACATGGGGTATCATAGGTGGAAAAATAAAAAATCAATTTCCACGTTAACACAACAGTAGCACCTTTAATATCAAAGGCGTTGTTTTCCCAGATTAATTACTAAATAGCTAATGTAATTTCTTCAATTCTTTGACCAGTCTGAAGATCAGTCTATCTAACAGCATACCAAAAAAATAGATATCCTAATCTTCTTGATATGGCAAATTACCACCTCTAATCAATATTCTTTCCAATTTCATTTTCTAAAAACTAATCCAAGATATAAACATTTATGCCAAGAGATTTACCATTTAGTTCAAAATTAAGTGAATACTAAAAAGCTTTACTGTCCTCAGATTGAGTAATAAATCTATTTTCCTGCAGAAAAATTACACCTCCACCATATAGTTTTGCTATTATGATAATAGAATTTTTACCTTCAGACGGAAGATAAAAAGCAATCCAAATCTAAAGGGAGATGTTTTTTGTAAAAACAAATGCCACCATAAGACCTTAAATTATATTGTCAAAGAATCAAGGAATTTCAAAACATTGAAGATGTTGCACTCCCTAAGTTCCTTTCAAGAGAAGCAGCGGAAGTCAGATAACAGACTACAAAGGCAGAGAGAATTTAAGAATAACTCTCAAATCACTGACCTCTAGCATTAAGCTGTAAAAGCTGTGTGCTTCTGTTTTCTACTGTGCAGAATGAAACAATCACTTGGGAAAAAGCTAATACTATAAATAAACTGCATTAGGTACACAGAAGTAATAAAGGCAAGTTTATTAGATTAGCTGAGTTCTGTTGATATTTATTCTGGTATTTTTGTATAATGTAAAACATAGGTAATATTGGCATTGGCCTAAACAAGTTACAGAATTCAAAATGAAGGTTCACAAAGAGTTGCTGTGCTAATTAAAAAAGGAACCAGTTTTTCAGAAATGGCATCATGTACTAAACACAAGAGAAGCCAAATACAGCTCCACAGCCATAAATCTCTATACAAAGGTACATTAAAAAAAAGTCAATCTGCCTGAACACAATACATGAAACTCCCTGAGCAAAGCAGCTCAAATCTCTTTAATCTCTTTTATTCAACTGAAACTTGAAAAAAAGGCCTGAAAACCTTATCTGGTACATCCCGCTACGTACAAACCACCTGAACTTTTGCATGCCATAGCAAAGAAAAAGATACACAAATATAAATTAATGCAAGACTATCTCAAAATTATAAAAAACCTACTATAGTACCACTCTCACAAGCAGAAGCTGCTCCTGTAATAGGAAGAAAACCAGAAAAACAAATGAGATCCAGCTATCACTGTCGCAGTCTTGTGAAAGATGGCACTAAGCTGCTGGGTTACACCTCGTTTCCACACACACTCCAACAAACTCTAAGGAAGGGGACCAACTGGAAGACCAATTCCTGCTAAGAGCAGGAGATCTGGAATTTCCTGATCTCTTCCCATCCTGTCAAGAGTATGCCACAGCACAAGGAGCACTAAAAACAAAAAGGGAAAGTCCTCTCCACTGAAGGCTTTAAGCTGAATTGTACAGTTTCACGTCTTTAGCCCACAGCCTCTTTCAGGGACCTTTTTCAAGCCTGCATCGGAGTGCCACCAACACAGACACTTCCTGTGAGTACAAAAGACGACAGAAAGGCTTCTTCACTACTGCCTTACTTGCTGAGGAGCCATAGACGATGTTTTGCTCTTCATTTCTCTTTGAGTCAGCTATGAGACTGTGGTAACAATCAAGTCTGGGTTGAAGAACCTAAACAGATCCTTGAGAAGAAACTGTGAAAATCTCAGACATGAAGAAGGAGCAAAAAGTATCAAGCCTGACTAACCTTTCAACTAAGGTGCTGTACTTATTTCAAGCCTACATTCAAACAGCCCTCACTGCAAGAACTAGATGGAGTTCTAAGTTACACATCAAATATGAAGGTTTTAAGCAATTAGACACAGATTCTTCTAAACATTCAGTTTCACTTTGAAAGGGCATCAAACATAAAATCATATTTAAATCACATGGCACTTTTCTATCTCTCTAATAAAGATGGGGATTAAGATACATCAAGTTTATACCATTTGAGGGCATTAATGCTTTCATTTATTAGAAAAATAAGCCTTTTTTTTCTCCTAAACTAGGCATTGACTCCAAGATACTTTATTAAGAATCAAACTGTTTCCAAGAGTCCCATTATGGAACAAGAAAACATCAAAAGTAAGTTACTGTAAAAATCACCTAACAAACTGCTTGAATCAAAAGTAAATAAGCAAATTTTTCAAGTAATTTTATCTGGACAACAAACAAAGGATTCACGTCTTTTTTTTACGCTGAACAAGCCAAGTTCTGGAGTACTTTTATAAAACTACTCATATGAAATTAAAAATGTAATGTTACTAATAAAAGCACTCTTTCAAGATTTGTCCTTCCCAACTCTTTAACCTTCTCTGTCACTAGGGCTGACTGATAAGCCACCAGCTGTTTTTTTTCTTCTCCGCGCTACAATGCATTCTCTTCCTTTTTAAGGCTAGTATACCCAAGCAACAAACAGCAGGACTTTAGCCAGCTGCTAGAATGTCACAAACCTATATATTTAGCTCCCATCTCATTTACTGCCATCCCTCAGTGTCAACCATCTAATGTCCCTTTTGCTCCAGCCTCCTGACATTCCTCACAGAGCTGACAACACTGCGGGCTGGATCAGCAGACAGAAGATACAAGAACACACAAGAACAAAGTAGAGACCTTATCAGTTACCAGAGACAGAAGCCATGCCTTGTCATACACACTCAAGCAAAAAGCATTTTGGGTTTTGCTTCCCTCCCACCAGTTCTGGACTCATTTTTACTGTTTATAAATTGTGTAGTTGTGTGCATAAATATTACGTTTAGATCTTTAGTGAAATACCAATTTGTTCTTTTAGCATGTTTAATTAGCAACATTGTTTATTCTAACAGGAAAAAAAAAATCCCCTCCTGTTTGTACACTATCTGCTTCACCTCTGCTTCCTCAACACTTTTTGCACATTATAATATAAACTAAAGTCACATTTTCTTTCCATCTAATATTGTTTTTAACATTAACCCTTTTCCTCATTGCACAAGTTTAAAGAGAATCTTAATTGGGTAGTTTCAATTCCACTTCAAATAACTAAAATAACATCCCTCAAAATTATTTTTTTTTTAAGCTACATGTTCTGTTCATGTAAAAACACTAATCTAATTACTGTCATATTTTGGAAATAATTGGATTTTAAATTGCTTAGAATTATCAACATAAGTGAGAAAGCTGTAAAGATAGACAAATTAACAATTTCATGGTTTTAAAATGGGAATCTCTGTTACCATTAGATTCCCATTTGCAATTATTTAAAGGCCCACAGAACCGTTTGGTAGTTCCCTCCTTTAAGTGGTCATAAAAACCTTTAAACAGTAATTGAAAGATTGTTAACAGAAACTCTCTCAGGAAATCAGATCCTGTGAACAATCTAATAGTAAGCATGCTTAAGCGAGATAGTGAATAATCTGTTTCATCCTATTCACTAAGATTCGGTTTTCAGAACACTGACAAGACATCAGTTTCAATAACACCAGGAGATGAGTAAAAATTGTTCAATTCCATGCTCTACTTGGGAATCATGACGCATTTATCTAGAGAATTAACAAGTTGTGCTGTGTGTAAATTGGTCTCCAAAACCTAACTGTAGGATCCAGCAGTGCCCTCTAAGCCTCACAGTTTACATCATTAAACTCATATTCCAGCAACAAAGGATCCTCAGGATATACAGTCCAACAACTAATTTCCATAATAATACCTTTTAATTAGATGTGACTACATATGACATTACCCAAGGCACTTAAAGTTGGCAATTTAGCTGTAGACTGCTTCCATTTCTCAGTAATTAGAAGTGAGAAAGATACATTTAAGTTGGAGCACACCATTGCAAATAGCGATACTATAGTAAAAAATACTAAGCAGAAATAGAATTCTTGTACTTAAGGGACATTATTCTCTTTTTTTAATTTACAAGATAAATGCAGTCACTTTTCCTGTCCTCAAAAGGAAAAACAGACTTTGCAGAAACAGGCTTTGAGGTTATACTCAAGTTTATGCAAAGAAGAGGTTCTTAGTAACCACTTAATTTTATTTTATTAGTTAATGGAACTTTAGACAAAGTTCTTCATCCCTTTAAGGCAACAGATTTTATGCTGAATTATTCAGCCTTTTATAATTCTAAGCTGCAAAAATATTTTTATTTGCCACCTTGAAAGATGGGAAGGGAGGAAACACAGAAATTGCACACTTCCAAATCAGAAGACCTCAACGCAGTACTATATAAATAGCAATTACTATTTTTTTCCTCCATAATAGCACTCTTTCATAAGCAAAGTTAAAAATAGAGAAGTAAAACATCTCACCAAGTAACTAAACCCCACGATAAAGATGCATAGTATTGTTTTGTGGATAAAGATAGGCCTTACTAATTATAGCTGTGATGAAGGTTTCCATATTCAAGCAAGGTATTTTTGGAAAAAAATGCATTTTATCCAGCTTCTGAAGTGAGTAAGAAAGTAAGGTGTTTACCATTCCTAAACATAAACATGCTTTTCATTCATGTGGCTGATTTTAATTGCTTAATTTAGCTGACTAAATTGTAATTTATAATCAGAACCAATATATAGATAATTTTTGCTTTGCTCCTTTTACACACACTTGAGAATTGGTAACACAACTGCAGTCTCATTCATAGACTAGGAGCTCTATAGTAAAATGAACTGAATTTTATGAATTCTTAGGGGAAGGTGAATCAGAATTCTTACCTCATTTAAGACACATCAAATTCTGAAGTACTTATTTCTATCCTTAAATATATTGAAAATACTTGCAGTATTTCACACGAACTAAAAAACCTCACTTTCTAAATAAACATCATGCCTAGTCATAGCTTTGTACACAGTTTATCCTACTTCACATTCATTAGGGGTTTATTTACCAAACCAGGTCTAGAATTTCATTAAAATACTGAGACATATCAGAGAAAGTAATTTTAAATTGTTTCATCAAAACAAAAGCAATTCCCCTTCCAAAATTTACAACAAAACCCAGTAGAATTGTCTAACTGGTATAATTTCTCATTCTACTACAGATTTACGTGGTATACTTCAAATGTAAAAGAAAATAAGATTAGAAACTCTTAATGCCTATTTGCTGTTGTACAAATATTTCTTCTAAAAAAAGACATTTCTTTTCCAAAGAAAGAGATTTCTCAGTGTTGACCATAATGAAGTGAAAAACAAGTAGTAATTCCATTCACCTTCTGGAAACATTGTTACAAAAAGATTTCTCTATATATTTACAGCTTCCATAATAGGCAAACTTGCAAATTTCAAATCTAAATCCACAGAACAGGTCAGAAACACAGAAGACAGTCTAAAGATAGCACTCAATATTTCCTTTAGTGTTTTACAGTCTAATCTGCCTTGTTTGCTCTAAATGACTTCTGCTAAAACCTCTTAGCAAACCTTAAGTCTATGTTATAACTGTAAGAAGGCAACACATAAAAAGACAAATGAGTGAAAACTGAAAAGCACCTGAAACACCTTAAAAAGCCCACCTTGGGAGCATTTAAGGGTACAAGCTCCACAACATAAGCACTACAGAGTTACGTGCTTCAGCCAGCATCAAGCACTAAGAGCAGCAGTATTACAGCCCAGTAATACAGTAATAGTAGCACCTTTGGGTATCAAATCATACTGAATCTATTATCCTGAACATCAACAATTACAACACTACTGAAAGAGCAGCTTATCAACAATTGCTACAGTCAGGCTTCATTTCTACTAACTTTTGCCTTTTACTCTGGGATTTGAAAGTAAGGAGATGGGTACTACCACTTCTTACAGCTCTGTGATGACCAACATCACTGCAGACACTGCAACAGAAGAAGAACTACCTCTTACTTATCACAGGAGAAACAGCAGAAGAAAGTTATAACATGAGGCTTTGAAATGTACTTCAGGTTTACGTGTCAGCCTACCTGTCTGTAGTGACTTGAGATTTAGAGATATATATGTTCCAGCCCTATCTATGTTACAAAACCAGAGTTTCAGGTCTCTCTTGTTTTAGCTTGTCCACCAGCTGACTCACAGAAAAAAGTGGAGTCCTTCACAAAGACTCAAAGGCCACTGTTTACAACTTCTCAAGTCTTAAGGGCAACATTTGCACGTGCAGAAGAAAAAAAGATATGCAAAATATTATTGTGGCTAGAATAATTTGAAAGAATCTAATGAGATTGAAGCCCAAGATGCACTATTTGAGTATTTGTGTTGAAAGACATCAACTTTCCTCTACTTTTAATGCAAGTGACACTCACTTTTTAAAAAATGGTGATCAAATTAACAAGTTCAAATTATAAAATTCAAACAATTAGGTTAAATAGTAAGACCCAGACAATTAAGATGTTGATTTGAATAATATATTCATTATCATCGGTACTTAAATACATCAGCAATATAACAATGGGTCATTTCCAGATGGAACAGCAGTACCAAGATATGTATTTAATGCACCATTCACATCTTTAGACCATCTGTACTTCACAGAGAAAAAAAATAATCTGCAAACTGCTGCATATTTAAGACAACTTTAAATCACAATTTAATTAATAATCTTCCCAAAACAAGCAGTCCCTGTACCACTGAACACAGGGCAGAGACCTCAGCATCCTCTGACACCACAGATCACAACGTCTGCAACTAGAACAAACTCGAATTTTTTGGTCAGTATGCTCTGAGTGTTTATAAACCACACAGCTGAGAGAGACTGATCAGGCTTACATCAGTACTCTAAAGTGACAGAAACCCTCTGAAAAAGCATTAATCAACCTCAGCAACTGAAGTGTTGGGTGGATGAATGTACACGATTAAGACAGGTGCATGAGCCTTCCTGAAGAGGGGAAATGCTATACTATAAAATAAGACACAACGGAGTGCAAATAAAGTGTAAAAAGTAACTGGCTGCTCATCAAGCAAAATTATTTTTCTTAAATTTAATTTAGAAAGAAGAATTCACTCAAAGTAGTGCAGCAAATTTCAAAAGGAATCAGCATCTTCACTACTACACACTGCTCTTAAAGAGAAAAGAAACATAAAAGCTTAGAACTAAGAATTAATATTATGCCAAAGTGAATGAAATTAAACAACAGGGTCCAACTAGTTTACCTACTAGCATTAAAATATAGCAGAAACTAATTTCATAAACCAAGTAGATCCATACTACAATTGATGAAATTATCTATTAGCTACAGAAACCTAAAATCTCCTATGCAGAGATACCTATTGACACAGCTTTTGTGCTATTTAAATCCAACATTCCAAACCAAGACACATAAATGACAGTTCTCAAGTAATGAAACAAAAAATGGAAAATGGAAGGAAATGCCTAAAAGTTTATTCCCAAAGGTGGATTTGTGTACAATCTTCATCTCAAGGAAACTTAGACATAAGAGAACCAAGTGACCAACACCAGTGAGACACGTACAAGGAGCAAAATAATCTGTTCTTTTGAAATATGAAAAAAATTCAGATCCCAAATGAATGCTATGCATTACACTGAAAACTTTTCCTTGACAAGTGATGTACATTTTAAAATGTGTTAGTAACTTCAAAAATAGCATAATCTCAAAACAGCACACCTGTTTTAAAAAACTCAATTATGTTGCTAAAAGGCAACCTTTTCTTTTTTTCTTCTTTTTTTTTTTTTTTTTAATTAATATGTACCTCTAAGGTTTGTGGGCAGACTTACTCTAGTAACAAACAATAGACCTTCTACCACTGAGGGCATGTAAATTGATTTTTACCTAAGCATATGATTCAGGAGAGATACAAAAAAAGCTGATATTCTGACTGGAACTCAAAACTACATTAAATAGCAATTCTAGATGGGTCTTGGAGCCATTTTATCCTGGCAAAACACAGAGCAAGCGCAATTACCTAAGACTCGCATTTCACTGATCTACCCCTATGAAGTTACCAAACTCCTGCTGTTCTCTGACTGGAAAGCATCGAATTACTTTTGCAAGAGCAACTCCATAAAAAATATGACTATACAAACAGTAGTACCTAAACTGCAGAGCTACTAAAAAGGAAGAAAAATCTAATATATGTGACAAAAGCTGACTGACCACTGCAGAGGGAGAGGGTGAAGACCTGGTATTATAACTACCAGGTTAAGTTTCTGTGAAAAGTACTACAGTTTAGTGCTACAGCTCTCCTTTTGTCAACTAATCAGAGGGGGAAAAAACCATAATCCTCAATAATGGGTTTTTCTCCCTGTATTTCCTCCTTGCTTAAAACACTGTGCTTTTCAAATCCCATATCCTTCAGGAGTCTGTTTCCACTCTCTAAAGCAAAAAGATCTGTTCCTGATTTTGAGTAATAAAGTATAACTATTAAGGATTCTGATGTCTAAACAGTGATTTGTAAATTCACCTGTGTTATAAACGTAAGTTCTATCTTACTGTTAAGTATTGTCTCAGCATTTACACAATGTGTTTCCATGTTTACCGCAGACCCCAATCCTAGTTAAAGTACAAAACATTAATTCACAAAAAACTACCAACAAGCTCAGCAGGTGTACCCAAGCATACCTGACCTCACAAAAGCAAGTAAAAATATCATGCTGAAGCAGTTCCTCATCTCTGTATAAAACCCTTCTTTCCTAAAATAAACATTACAAAGAAGAGACTGAAAAAAAACCCAGTGTAAAACAAAATCAGTATGCCACAAATCTCTGCCGCACAGCTGACCTTTCATTACTTGTATTTGCACCCAGCTCTCCTAGACTTAAGTCTTGCAAGAGCTGCTACACAAAGTTCTGAGGAAAAACAGTTCAGCAAGAGCAAGCACAAGCTGACACCAGAGAGTAGTAGTACATAATCAACTGAAACCATGCACCCAAATATTTCTGTAACGAAAGAAAGAAACATATGCACATAAAATGCGGAATTCAAAATGGAAAAGTGTTCTAAGAAGCAGCTCTGATCAGATGGCCCTCTGAAAGCCTGACTCTGCATAGAAAATGAGATGAGCCATAATGAAAGGCACTACAGGAGCAAAACCAATCACGATGTGTGAGGTGCCCCCGCCTGGAGAGGCGAAGATTTAGTTTCAGATAAGCATTGTAAAAGTGAGAGGCGTGGACAAGAGGGAATTCCACCCTCTGCCTCAGGTGATGGGCCCTGTGAGCCTGGGAAGAGTTGCCCCATCCCAGACCCCTGGTGGGGCAGCAGCCCAGGGTCTTCTGGTCAGGTTTGAGCCCCTGGGGTTTCTCCCTTGCTCTGTTCCTAGTGGCCCCTGACCCTGAACTCCACCCTGGTTCTGTCCCTCTAAACCCATCACCCTGCCTCTGTTGGGGCTCTCTGTCTCTGGATCTGACTTTGTTCCGGTGCTGAATAAATGGTTTCATGAACAGAAGCCCACCTCGTTGGTGTTCCATGCTTGTTCCTGGTAACTGTAGCTTCTCTGGACATGATCCTGGAGCTGCTGAACGCAACAATGATGGATGCTGACTGCTAGACCTATTTCAAAAAACTTTCCCTTCCTTTCCAACCTCAAATTTTTTAGTTCCCACAGTTAAACATTTTTCATAAAATTAATGTATTAGAATAATTTTAGTTGTTTCATCTAGAGAAAAGTAACAGGTATCTTCAAACTAACTATTTAGACTAATTTTCTAGACTACAATTCTTCTTTAGCACTTATAAATATATTATAGAGCGCAGTCCTCTTAATGCATGGTGAAGAGAGGCACCCAAATGTCTAGCACCGGCTGTTGATGTCAGATTAAGGGATTCCTACCCTTACAAGCTGGACTTGTATACTGATTAAAGAATAAAAAAATTCCACTGCTTGCGGCATGGAGTGTCATATACATGCTGGACATGGCATGTAAACATGCATACAAAACATGCATATAAAACTAGGGGCTTAATATTATGATGCTAATTTGAAGAAGTTACTAATCAAGTACCAAGCATCAACATAAAAACATGATGTCCTAACAAATATGCTTAACTTTCCTAGATGCAACTCATTTCTTCTCCCAGATTTCCGAATTTACTTTGAAAAATATGAAGGGGAACATTGCCAAAGCAAATGAAACTAACTAAGCTCTTACTTTACTTGTCTTATTTCCACCCTACCTTCCTTTTCTTTTTATTTACACACACAGAAAGACCACAGGATCTGCAAAGAGCAAAATTAATAAGAATAAAATAGGAAGAACATCATTAACAGATAAATGACACGGTAATCACCTAACTTAATTGCATTAAATTCTTGAAGAGTTTAAAAGAGAAAAAAATAATTGAGATATGGACCAAGTTAATTGGTAATGCTGAGATGATGCTCAGCCTGCAAGATTACTGTAAGGGACTAAAGGACAGGATTTTTAATTCCAGTGTATTCTAGACTGTCTTTCATCCTTTTGCCTCCAAGTACAAACATGGTCTGGAGGTTTAACCAACTTATTTATAAAATTATGACAAAGTCTGCCATACTGCACCAAAAAAAACCCCAAACCAAAATACTCACCCAAAAAACCCCAAAAAACCCCAACAAACCTAACACAACTCCCAAATCTCCCAAACCAGCTATTGAGTGTTTAGCACAGTTCAAAAACTAAAAAAAACCAAAAACCTAAAAAAACCCTAAAAAAAAAGAAAATCAAAAGGTGATTCAGACAGTCAGTAATAGAAGAATATCTAATAAAACATTAGATACAAAGGGTAAAAAAAATCTTCATACAGATATTAGGGCAAGTCTCCATTGTAACAGCATCTAAACAAAGGGGCCCCTTCTCAATCCGTTCCCTTACCATGTGCAACCAAAGCATATAAAGCCTCTCATGAATATATATAGAGTTCAAAATCAAATTTTTTGTTCCCATTACTTCTACCAGAATGTTTTTCCAATGACCCCACTAAGACTGAAAATTAGTAATCAAACTACTTTAGTTATTTCATATACATTTGTACTTCCATCAGTAGCTGACCATTTTCCAAATCTTCCTGCAGCCCTGCCATCATTCTCTATCCCAAGTTTATGTACAGAGACCAGTTATATTCTCTCTTTCCTTCAAACTGCAAAGGTAAACAAGGCTAAGTCTTTTAGCGTCCTACCCTGTTTACCACTAGGGAATGAAAAGCTTAAGTAAAAGAATCAGAACAATAAAAAGAAGATGCTATCATTTTCCTAATCCATATTAGGGATGCTATTAAACTCTGATATTACAAATTGAAAAAGGATTTAAACACTTTGTAAGTAAGTTCCCCATAGTAAAACGAGTCCCTGTGTTCATCATTGTGTTGTACTAATTAAACAGTTTTAACTAAAATGGCCAGAAAGTATGCACAAGCTGTTTATCACTGCTGGCCTTTGAGCTTCAGTATACTCAAAGGATATGCTACTTTAGATGCGATAATTACTGAGTTCTTACATTTTTACTGAAGAGGCACAGAAGAGTTCCAACAGAGAATTTCACATTAATCAGAGATAACAGGCTACTTATTAATAATAAAGCCATTATTATAATAGGAAAAACATTTATTCAGTTCAACATTTATAGGTACTAATTCCAAAAACTGTTTAAATTGATATCAGGCAGAAAGTTTAGTCTCAGCTCTTTAGGGAAATTCGAGAAAATTAATCATTTATCTGAAGCATAAGAAATACTAAAGACTATTAACTATTCACTCACAAACAACAGCTTATCCTCCATTCTTCTGCTTCTTAAGAGGAGATCAACAATTTTTTCTGACATCTTTCCTTCTTACTTTTAAAAATTCAGATGCAAGTTATTTCACCATGAATTGGAAATGCCTTCAAAAGGTATAGACAAATGTAAAGACTTATATGAGACTATAAATATTACACTGTAGAGAACTCACTTTTGACTTAAGGGCCAAATACGGACAATTAACGGAATTTCATTTCTTGGCTGCCTTTTGCACAAGTTCTCTCTCAAGTTTCAGGCGCATATACACATGGCTCAGAAAAGTTAAGTACCTCAAATCTCAGTTTTAATACTAAAATTTCTATGAAGATTAAACCCCTTTTCAAGGGTGCTAGAAGAAAAAAAAAATACAAATAGACCCAATTGTGAAACAGTAACTTACTATGAAAAAAAAGTGCCACAAAGGAGACTGTCCCAAAGTTAACACAATTTATCAGCCTGTGACTACATAATGGAAAAATTCTCCTGGTTAATACAACACACCAAAGAAAATTAGTTCTTCCTTAGCAAGATTTTTGCATATCTTCCACTTACTAGTACAGAAGTAGAAATTCAGACTCTGCAGTCAGCATTTAAAAACTACAGGCTGTTTCGGTCAATTAATTTTTTGGCAAGCTAAACCTTACATCACCTAGGGCCTTCAAATAAATATTAGATTAAAAATACTCAATATGTACGAGTATTAGAAAAACAAATTAGAAGCCTTCAGGGGATTTTATATATTTATTTTAGCCTTTAACTTTATATACTGTACTTTCTGTGGCTAACCAAAGGATAGTAAAACAGCAATATCAAAGTGATGCAGCCTATGAAAATTTACTGTTTCATCTTTTGTGTATGTTTATATATACACCTATATAAAGCATGTCTGTTTAAAGTTATGGTAAACCACTATTTTTATGCCTCACAAGTAACTGAGAATTCTGTGCACAAAATAGCACTGTAATACTATCCAGTATTACTACAGTCAACTAACCAACATGCTCAAAATTCTAAGTCAAAAATATTTACCATAACGAAAGTTTATTAAAACACCCTAACATTTTGCTGATTATTTTTTAATTTCTAAAAAATATTATTAAGTATAATTCAGAAAGCCAGTTTCTGGTCACTCTTCTCTGAGCAACTTCAGGTTTATCCAGCTTTATATCTTTGTAATGTATACAAGACTGTCAGTTGGAAGAAAATTATGGCAACAGAAAGAATCAACTAGATTTATCTGGGAAACTCACTCTCATAGTCTATACAGCATGTCTCTCCTAAATCGAGTAACAACTAAATTAATTGCTGAATATGAGTAAGAAATTTCATATACCATTGTGAAAATTCTCACAGGTAACAATTTCTATCCTTACACACAAATTTACCTTTACAGGTGAAATTAATACTTACAAGTATTACTTCTAAGTATTACTTGTATACAAGTATTACTTTTTTTTTTTAACAGGTTGGAATCATTGTGCTCCAGACCTTTTGAATACTGTGTTAGCCTGAATTCAAAGCACGTTACTTAATTTCTAACTTGCAGAAAGATTTTAGAAATGGCCCACATACCAAATCACAGCTTTTTATTTGTATGTAGTGGTATATTCTAGTTGATTAACCAGTTATTGAGGTTGTGCTGCTCCCATTCCAAGCAGCAATGAACACTGAGAACACCAGGCTTGGCTCCCCAGTGAAGCTTGAACTGCCAGGTCCCACCACAGCAGCAAAAGCATCGCCATTTTCTAGCACACACTTCACATCATCTCACAAGAACCAACAGCCTTTTTATTCTGGGTCACGTGTATACAAATCACAAGCTTCTCCAACTTCTGAATGCCTAAGAGTTTATTAAAATAAATTAGTGACCACTTCAAGGAGGCTCTTCTCAAAGCAAAGAGCTAGCAGTAGCTAGTGAAATCATTACTTTGTCAGTAACTAGAGACAAACTCCTGCTTATTTACATTATATTTGATAATTAACTGGCAGTGAAGAGCTAAGCTACTAAAACACTGATTTCTAGAATGGCAGCTTAATAGTTAAGGGAAATCCAACACCTTTTTTCTTACTCAATCCTTATACAGCAAGCATCGAGTTCTGTAAAAACTACAACAAAATAACTAAGGCAACTCTTCACAAAGAATACATTGTCAAGTTACGAAACTGAGATTTCAGTAACTAAGAAATGTTTTTAAAAGCCACTAAGCAATATAATTCTAAGATACATGGAGGTATTAAGTCCAGAGCTACTTCCATGGCTTTGTGTAACAACTGCATTGGAAAATTCCTCTAAAAAATCTGTAATTCTGAGGAGTTTCAAAAGAATTACTGGTTTTGGTGTGGGGACACGTATGAATGTACACAAATGTATACAGACACATATATGTTTAACGTGGAAGAAAAATGCAATACAAGGGAAAAGATATGTCCTTAGTGCCAGTGCAAATTCCTTGAACACTTTTCCCAGTAGACATATTTTAACCCCAAAGTAAAAAACCTGAAAAGTTGAAATGGGAGAGAAGGCATTTGTCTAAGTATTCTGTTCTGAAAATAAGGACTTGCACTTAATTTTCTTAACGGAGCACGGCACAGAGAGGTTTACTTAGAGGCCTGTATGTTCCAAGCAGCATCGAAATAATAAAACCTCATTTGGAGAGCTTAATTAAATTAAGCATACAAAGAAAAGCCACAGAAATACACAAGTGTTACTTCCATTTTTGCTGTTCTATACTTTCTTCCACTTCATATCACTTTAATGTACAAATCCCTTAATTGCACCCTGCACTCCTGAAACAGAACCTGCAAATTCTGTTAGGGAAAAGTAACACAGTTTCTTATTTTGTCACTGATCAATGAAAGTGGTTGGGGTAGTCAGGGTAGATTTTGAAAGGACTGTTTTTCCTAGGTAGTTTTTAGAAACACTTCAGACCAGATGAATTCAAACCAGTTCTAGTTAAATGAAACCATTCTCCTTCAGAAGGTAAGTGTACAGTGAACACCCCATGGAGACCACAATATTGACAGGCAAGCAAAGAGTTTTGCTTAAGCAGGGTGGGGAAAGAGGAGAGGACAGGACAACCAACCCTGAGATAAAGACACTTCTATAAGCAACAGAACTGGTTACACAGGTATGGGACAAACAGTAACTGAGACTAAGTTCAGTCTCCAAAATGTCTCTGAAGGGCTCCTAAGCATTCTGCAGCTGACTTTTAGAGATACACCAAGAGGAAAAAAACCACTATCCCAAGAACTACTTTTCTCCTCAAATTCACTTCACAAGTGTCTCAGGACGGACAATACCGAATGAACGAGATAATTAGGATCTTACATCTATGGTTTAGCAATCCATACTAGTTTGGCATTTAACACGACCTTCCACTCACACTCACTGCAAATCAAGCTAAGTGGAACATACACCGATTGCCTAGTATCCAAAGCGACTCATCGTGATCCAAGGGTAGCATCACATGAAATTTATATTTAAAGACGATCACAAAGATCAAAAAATAATTTAGGGACTAAAAAGATATACTTACATCTGGATATTCTTTTACAGGCACATATAGTTTCTCTTGTAACTGTACAATAGGTCCCACAGCATCTGGTAATTCTGCACTTCTCTTCTCCGTACTACCATTTAATGTGTCGTTATACATGTCTTTCCGTACTCTGCTAATTTCTGTGGGGGGAAAAAAACGTATATTAGGCATTAAATACAGTAACAGATTACAATCTAACATGTCAATTTTTTCTATTATTTCCCAAATCTTAATGCCATTTTCTTCCTCTTCTCATGAACATCATAGCAGCTGAAATATCTACTCTGGTTTTGTTTATTTTTCTTCTGTTTTGTTTGGGGGTTTTCAGTGTGTTTTGTTGTTTTTTTTTTTTTAAATTGCAGCACCCATTCTTAAATGTCTCTCATGTCTGTAAATTTGCTACCTACTCATCCTGTTTATGGAATTCAGCTATTGAAGCAAAAATTATGTGCACCTCCTCACAACACTTACAAGATTGCTCACTTCATTTTAAAGGTGTATAAAACAGTTCTTTCATGTTTTTCTAAATAATAAAGCAGCTAGAAAGAAAAAAAAAATTAGAAATCTGTACCTAACATAAAAAATAGAAAAATTCATCAATACAGTACTTTTGCTAGTTATGGGATTAACTACAGCACTGGGAAATTAAATAGAGC
This sequence comes from Pseudopodoces humilis, assembly GCF_049639895.1. Taxonomy (NCBI): domain Eukaryota; kingdom Metazoa; phylum Chordata; class Aves; order Passeriformes; family Paridae; genus Pseudopodoces; species Pseudopodoces humilis. The sequence goes on along the minus strand of NC_142202.1, from coordinate 38,449,728 downwards.
CTCTTTCAGCAATGGGAAATAGGACAACTTAATAGCACAGTTCATGAGCACATGGTATGACAACAAACTGGTAGATATTGTTCTACTGACTACCCCCAAAGAGATAATGAAAAAAACGAAGTGCAGTGTGGTATCAGAGACCTGGGCAAGCTCTCTCGGTGCATTCAGAAGCCCTACTACTTCAAATCAAAGTAATGAAAAGCTCCTCAACAACACCAGGGAATGTCAAGGGTGAACTTCAAAGTACTGTTTCTACCATTTACACCTGTGTTACTCACACCTTGCAGTATTTACTTGGAAGATGTAGTTTAGAAGTAATAAACAAGGTAGTTAAAAATGGATAATTTTATTCAAATCTATATTAGCATCACTAAGCTGTAAGAGTCTGAGAATGAACACAAAGCTTTCTTTTGTTTAACCAAAAAAGACATTTAACAAGAAGTTACATTTTACATCTAAATCTGTTAAACATGGTATTTAAATGGCTACCATAAGAATCAGAAATTCCATATTTCAAAATTTATGGAGTCCAAAATAGTGTAAAAATGTTATCAATGAGATTATTTCAGTATCACTGAAGAATTACTTAAAATGAATGTATTAACCAAGTTTCAAACCAAAAACTAACATTGCAACAGGACTGTTCCCAAAGCATTAAAGACTTACAATAGCATGGGCTGTAACAAAGCCAGTTATCAGTAATTCCAGTCTTTTACTTAGAATTGCAACAACTGCTTTCAAAACCTTCAGAATTAAACATGACACTGAAAACAGAAATCTTATGCTTTCATCTAAATACAGGAAGCCACAGAAAGAAGTCATCACTTGAAACTCTAGCAGCAGACAAGAGATTAATGTAACCTCTGTTTCATAATCAGTTTCTTCTCTGGCAAATGATTAATAGCTGAGATTCCACCACCTGAAAAGCTGTGGGGTGGGGGAAAGCATCAGAAGGAGACCTCTCTGAAACACATATTCAGGAACAAGTTGTTTCGCTGCTGGAAACTGACACAGTCATGTGTACTGTATCATGATTTAGTAAAAAACACCTGTTTATAATGGGGAACACAAATTTTGTCACCATATAATCACAGCTGAAGGAAAAAATACTTATCTCCTTCTACACACAATTGGCAACGAGCACAAATTCCTTGGAACTACAAGCAGTATTTATACTGGCTCCACTATATGAAGAAATTCTTTAGCACATCTCTTTGAACAAATACTACTATCTTTTGGCACACTTCGTTTCCTTTTCATTCTCTTCAGATTTTCCATTAATTTACACTACACTGAGACAAGCTAGACAGTCTGCAGAAGTTAGATGGAGTACAACCATCCTAAGGTATTAGTGCAGCCAACCACAAGCATTCTCTCAAATGCACAATCATGAAGTTATCTGCTTGATATGCCTCCTGGATTTTTTCAGATTCTGCTGAATTCTTCTACACATCTGCAAGATTACTTTTTTATTTTATGACTAATAGCACTTTTCTGACATACCTGCCTCTTGCTTAATCTCACCTCTGGTGCCTCAACAAGACTCCATACAAAGTACTGAATTTTGATGGCAACACCTTTTCTTTTATGGTCTTTTCCGTCACACCCAATTCAAGATTCTAGTCTATTGAGCATCTTGCAGCTTTGCCACTCACTTAAGGCAGTTACATGTATCAACAGAATTATGTGGTACTGTATTTTCAGCACCTCCCTCAAGTTTACCAGGAGTTAATAAGGTTTCAGAAAGCATCACCTGCAGCATGTTAGAGGAGATAAAAGTTCTGCTCTCTCAAGCCCTAGCAAGTACCATTTTATTCTGTTCTGAAATACATTAAAATACCTAAAAATCTCAGGAGCGGTGCTCAAATAGGATAGTCAAATCCTCCAAGCACACCTTTTTATTTCTTAGGATTGAATTCACATATCTTTAAAAAAAAAAAAAAAAAAAAAAGTCAAGTAAACAGTCTTCTATTTAGATTTATTTCACATTTCTTACTCACTACCAAGTAGGTCTTCCCTTGCCTAAAAGCTTATTTGGTAAGTCTCTCATGAAATCACACTTCTCAAGTTCATTTGTAAAGCTTTAGCTCCTTCACATTTACAATTCGTTACAGATTCTTCCCTCTCACAGAAAGTCAACTGATTCAAAAATAAGGAAAGCTTTATTTTCAAAGTGAACATCTAAGTATAATTCTAGGTACTTTACCTCTACCTTAATGCTGCAGTGGTAATTATGTTATATAACACTCTAGGGATTTAAAAGAGTGTTAGTAAGTAGAGATACTTAATTATAATAGTAGATATGACTGGAAAAAAAAAAAAGAAAAGCATACAGCAGCTTTCCCGTATCTCTAAAACCTGTGAGTTCTGCTAGTGCATTAATAGGTTTCTGAAAGAATATAAGTACCTATCTCTACTGTAGGTAAAAGTAGAAGCTCATAAATAATTTCAAAATCTACAATATTGACCTTTAACAATACCCTGGTCTATACCATTCTAAGTAGTAAGTTTAGAAGTAAATGACAAATTTGTCTTGCTTACAGCAGGGTAGTGGAAAAATAAATCCAAAAGAAAAGACAAACTGGTTTCAATATCTTTATCTTGTTCCACCTTAATACGGCATGACATAGTTAGCCATGGTAGCAATGACATGCATTCTGGTCCAGGGGACATTTTTCTTCCTCTGTCCCTAAAACTACACAAGTAACAATCTTTTGTTTCCCTTATCTACAGAGCATATTTTTCAATCTAATTCTAATCAATCTAATCTAAGGTACGTTTTGAAGCAGGATATACTCTTTATACTGCTTACATCTGTCTACAGACATGTACTGGTTTGATTTCTTCATTAAAGTATTCTTCCCCCTTGAACACACAAAGAACAACGTTCATGTGAGTGTTTGTCATCGCATTAAAGACCATCAAGAAGTTACTAATTTTCAGTTGTCAGTTATTCCTTCAGAAGAAGTAAGATTCTGCATATGTGTTTAAGACTTCTGGGTTGCAGTGTAAAATGGGTTTAGATAAACTATTCTGCAAGAATATTCAAAGTAGGAAATCACTGAAAAAAGATTCAAATCCTTCCTGTCACACCACTTTGCAAACCACTTTCATCAAAAGTGGCCACATCTTTACTATTTCTCACAACAAAAGCTTCCTCTAAATTATGAAGTTTTATCTTTTGGAAGGGCATTAGACCTACTGTTTTTAAACTGATACATTCCTCACTGTTGTTTAAACTAGAACTAAGAATTTGAAGAACTGGAACAAATCTTCTGATACTCCAATTTAGCTACATCCTTTTAAACAGAGTTAAACTGATGCAACTTTCAGCTTATGTTGCTTTCCTAAACCATGTTAAGTCATCAATGCACACAGAATTCCTTTTTTGAAACTAACAGAAGAGCACCTTAACTTCATCCATTGTTTTTCAATACACAGCAAGTGCGGGTGGAACAAGCCAGTAGTCAAAATCATCAAGAGATACAGAATTCATCAAAACACTAATCATCTTCTAATACCAGCAGGCATGCTTCCTTAAACAAGTGGAGCACCAGGCTTTCCAAGATTCTCAAGAACAATCTAGTTTCTGGATGAAAAAATAGTTAAGTTAGGAGCAAATGTTTAAAGTTAAATGTTTAAGAGTTATGGTAAGAAAACCTGTTATGTTCATATAGCTAAAAATCTACATGGTACTTGGATCTCACTGATGCATACAACATCAGTTTCAGTTTTCTACTTTCTCAGAGAAATCAAGTTATGGCCAAATATGAATGACACCAGATTTTTTACAGGCAGCATAATTTTATGTATTTTGACAGGCAAAAGTAATTCTTATAATTTTTTTCTTACAGACTATGACACTAAACTGAAGCATGAATAACACCTTCAGCATTTCTACAATAGCTTTTTGCAAAAAGTGAAAAATTCTAACAACTATCTATCAGAGACCACTTTAGCGAGTCCACTCGAAGGCATGCGATTAGCATGCATTGCACTGAGGGGGCAAGTGAGGAACTAACTGAATCAAGTACCTTCTCATTCTTCACTACTATGCAGAGCAATTTTTTTAAATGCAACAAAATGTGTGCAATAAGTTAATACTTTTATGAAGTGTTTTTGTTGCACACAACTGCTGCTAGATCATCACTTGAGGCATTTTAGAGTTACTTTTAAGCAACAGAATATTTTTTCTAATTCTTTTGTAATCAGGTATGTCCCTAAACTAGAAAAAAAACACACTAATAGAGTCACTAACACTTACAGGCACTAACATAACAGACATAAAATTACCACCCTGTAGGATCCAAATACACAGAATAGAGGTCCATGACTTGCACAGGCAGGCAACCAATTCCATGTGCCATTAAAGCATTACCCATTAATTAGACAACTGCAACTAGACACCAGTTCGTTTTATATAATACAACAGTGTGCCAAACAGCATCCAATAATATTGCAAAAAATATGGAAAATACGATAATGGAGAGAAAAAAGCTCAAAAAGTAGGAAACTGTTATATTCTGCTCTTACTTATCATCTCTGAAGACCAGTGAATTATAATCTCTCTTGAACGGGTTCCGAAGACTAACACAGAGCATGTACTTAAACTACAACATGAGTAGCATGCCAAGCTCATCACCTTCACAAAAATAATCTTTTTGACACAGCATGTACCAAATTTAAATACAACTTTTCTTATAAAAGAATTAAAAGAAAATCCAAAGTGGCATCACACCATTAATGCACTAGATCAACAGACAGCCTCTCAGAAGAAATGAAGAAGTATGTGGAAGTACTGGAAGTACTCAACACCACCACTGAGAATATGGCACACAAGTCATTCAGGAGTATCACAAAAAAAAAAAACAAACAAGAAGTGTTTGCATTTCAAATTTCAGTTCATCTGGTTCTTCTCTTTTGCTCCTCAGAGCCCAATCTAGCAGTTACACTTTTGATGATTAAACTGTCAGTCCAATGATAAGTGGGCAGCGCTTTCAGCAATTTGTCAGCACTCTTGGTATCAAAATTCAGTCATTTCTTTTTGCAAGAAGAGCCTGCAAACTCCTTCTTCTGCGGGCAGTTGTAAGGTTTGTATCAAACTGACTTCAAAACCAAATAGAGCATACTCATCTGTTCCCTTTGTATAAATGTCAACAGAAAGCTTTAACGTGCTTTATTATTGGTGGAACATTGCAACTCATGTGTTTTCTAATCTAGCAGCTTTAGTATGCTTACTTGGCAAAGAAATAGCTGGTTTTATTCATCACAATTTTATCAGTCTTCACTGTTAACACCAGTGCTGTTTGCTACTACTGCTGATGCAGCAGAAATAGCAATGCTAGCAAAAAAACCAAGTAATTTTTAATATTGTGCCACATGGACTTGTACCCCACACGCATCATCAGTACACGACTTAAAATGCTGGCAAGCATTTACACTTCCCACCCCGATATTAAAGCCACGAAATGCCTACGCATCAGGCAAACAAGATTCATAGTATCTGTCCTTCAGAAACCAACACAGAGTAAAAAAAAAAACAACAAAAAAAAAAAAACCCAAAAAAAACCAAAAAACAACCTTAGGATCAAGCACAGCTGATAAACAGACAAGAACTGTGACAAATTTTCATGTATCAGCAATTTTGGTCTAAAGCAAGACACTGAACATAATAAACTGGTAAATTTAAGTCATGCATTTGTTTCCACTTATTAAAACTTGCATATATGTTATTTGACATTATGATATGTCAGAAAGATCAGGTCAGGTCTGAAAAAGTCCATCAATCCTGCATTACAGCTGCCAGTGGCAATCTGCATTTGTTTAAAAAAAATAATACAAAGAAGATTAAATAGTCTCCACATTTTCTTCGTAAGCTCCAAAAGCTGCATATTTGAGATGAAGTTCTTGTATTTGTCTCATCATACCCCAGCACTGTGCTCCAAAAACCTAAATATCTTGAACATAAAAATAAGTTTATATGTTCCCAAGAGGATACTTTAAAGAACTGCTCAGCAGTCTACCTGGCGTATTCAACTAACATAATACTGCAACTGTCATACACTATCCATCCACATCCAAATGAGCAGGACTGGAAAATGGAAAGCTTCTTGAGGTGAGTAATTAGCTGATACAGAGAAAACAGTAACATGTATAAAGAGAATAAAGAGAAAACAGTAAATGAAAGTCTGTCAGCACAGCATGACTGCTGAAGCAGATTTGGTGTCTCATATCTGCATCAGGCTTAACTACCACCCTCTCAAAAATCCACTCTAGTTCCCTTCAGCAGCAAGTTGCCCCTAAATACTTACAGAATAATAGAACCAATTAGGTTGGAAAAGCCCTCTGAGATCCAATCTAATCTGTGACCAAACACACCAACATATCAACTAGACCACAGTACTAAATGCCTTGTCCAGTCTTTCCTTAAACTATGTCCTTTTGTCATGTCCCTGGTTGCCTGGAAGAAGAAGCCAAGCACCACCTGGCTACACTCTGCTTTCAGGGAGCTGTAGAGTGAAAAGATCTGCCTGAGCCTCCTTTTTCTCCAGGCTAAACACCCCTAGCTCCTTCAGCTGATCCTCCCCTGGAGGACTTCTGCCCCAGACCCTTCACCAGCTCTGCTGCCCTCTGGATTCGCTCCAGCTCCTTAAGTTCTTCCTTAGTTACAAGTATCACAGCCAAATGTACATTAAGCTTCTAGAGCTATTCAAAGTTCTCGACTGTTTGTTTTACCTTCCACACTCAGCAGCATAATCCAAGTGTTTGTCAGGTAACCAAAAGTATAAACAACTTGAATATCTTAGATGTGGGAGAATCTGCAGTAATACCTGTGTGAACTCCTATTCACCAGAACGATTAAATCAAGGAGCCATCCATTCTGTGAGATTTAATCAACAATGTTGTTTGGCACGCTTTAAAAACATCAGATTGATATGGAAATTCTGTCAGCTCAGACAGAACTTCCATGGTTTTAGTTCCTCAGGTGGGTATTTTCTTACAAAAAATACACTACCTCAGTTTACTGTCTTTTTTTAAAAATTGATCCTTGTGAGCAATGTAGATTGACTGGTCTGCAATGGACCTTTCTCTACCCACACACAATTCCATTCTCCCTTCACACCATAATCAACTGCTGTCCACTCTGCACAGGTATCTTCTGCACATGAAATAAAGTGTATTTACGTTCAACAACTATGAAGTTATGTAATGGGAAGCTCTCCAGTAAAGCCAGAAGGGCATTCTCTCAAAATGTATCCTGAGCACTTTGGAACAGAACAGCCTAATATCAGAATCACCTGGATATCAGCATCAAAATCCCACACTATGCTATTCTGCCAATAAGAGCAAGAAGTGCATAAAAGGGCTAGACACTATTTCACAACCTTTAAAACAAAACAAACTAATTTCAACAAATTTGTGGCATAGACCCTTTTAAATAGTGAGTTTTGACGCTTACTGTAAAATTAAAACTTTAGAGTTGCTTATTCTTAAGACTGAGAAGTAAAAACTACTTTAAAAACCCCACTTGAAAACTAAACAGCACTGTTTTCTTTCCTGTATTTAAGGGTGCACCTTAAGACTCACCAATTTCAAAGAGCAACCTAGAGCACGTGCAGAGTTATTTTCTCAGTCTTTGGGAACCATCCAAAATTATCCTCCACAGTCAGTAATTACAAGAAAGCATTCCATTGGTTAATGTACTCTTCTTTTGTATGAGAAGACTGAGGGATTTTTTTTTTACTTCCATGACCACTCAAAAGTAATTATCTATTCACTAACATAGTCATGTTATGTGAGCCTTCTCTCTCTTTTACTAATTGTTTTAATGCCAAAGTAAATTTCATACATTTTAACATACCAAGGCAACCTGAAGAAATACAAAACTTGTTCACTTATATAAAGTATTTCAGAAAATGTTGGGAAGTGAAGATGCATATCCTACTGTGTTCTGTCTATTTTTCACAGTCTTGTATTTCCGCATCACAAAACTGAATATTCTACAATTTATGCACATAGTGATCACTTGATACATTGAAAGCCACTAGATTTCTGGACCATACCCAGCCTGCTTCATGAGATCAAGGGAAGAAAAAAAATTAATTATTATTACCTGATCAGTTGTGAAGCATTAACATTATGCATTCCTTATTAAAAGAACATATAAAAACCATATTGCTACTGAGACACTGATGAAAATACTTTATAATCATAAAAACTTGTATTTAGGCACTATAGGTTTTGTATTTGTGACATCTAAACAAACTGATCGCTGGTTATCAGCTGAAGAATTTACCTAATACTCTAAGAAACACCAAAATGTGAGGAAACAAGCATACCTAGAGATAACTGACCTAGTTAATAAAGTGAACATTTCCAATTCTAACCTGCTAGCATATCAAAGCTATTCCAGTACTTGTAAGAAATATCTTTATGTATTTCTGAAGTACAATTTCATAAGAGGCCAACCTGACGGCTTTCATCACTTCAACTGGAACCTAATCCATCTGAATAGGACTGACTAGTGCTTCTCATTCCAAATTTACTTTTTCTTATCTGATCACATACAACAGTAACACAATCCCACTTTTATACACACTGCTCCCCACCACACAGCATTGTTGTAAATGCTGCCCTACCTAGCTCTTTCAGCATTTTATTCACAAGACTAAGAAAGTAACCATTTTTGGTTGACGAGTACCAGCACTGACAAGTTAGTCATACACAACATTAAATACATTAACTATTGCACTCCTCTGATATAAATTACATTATGAAGATGAATTGTGCAACTTCAAATTAAGTTTTAAGTATTGGAAGACTTCCCAGAGTCAGTACATAAACAAGATCTCTACTTAATCCCAATCTCTACTTAACCAAATACATAACCATTGCCATAGCTTAAGAAATTTGACAACACAGCTAACCAAACTACAACCCTAAATTAAGCATTACCCATCTGTGTTAGAAACTTATGCACATTCAATACATCTGAAAACTCTTGAGTTGGATGTAGAATGACCAAACATGTACTCATGCAGGAAAACACTCCCAAAATTTAGTTCTACAGTAAACATTCCATCCAGACACATAAGTCCCGTTTTTATTACTATGCCATGTTTCAAACACATTGAAGAACTTTTAAAAAAACCAAATGAAAGTCTGTAAGACATATGACAAGTTTACCACAGACAGCACTAGACTAACGCAATAATTATAAGAGTGCTCAAGAAACAGAACAACTGTTCCCATGGAATACTCTGCATAAAATTTAACTAAAGAAATTTGTTTAAAACATGGCAGAGAAGTTTGAATTAGATGATCTTTAAGGTCCCTCCAACCAAAAAGCACTCTACAACTCTATGAAATGGGTAATGCTAGAAAAGCTTTTCAAGGTATAAGTTTTAAAAAAGTGACAAAAAGTGACAAAAGTAGAACTGATTAAAAGGAGGTTGTCAAAACATGCTTTAAAAAATCTATCAAGAACAATACATATGGTAATAGGAAAGGTTTTTACCTTACTGCAAATTGTAATTTATTATATAAACACAACCAGTGACAAAAATTTATATATGAGAAATATAACTAGTAAAAAACTTTAGTTATGTCAATAAATACTTTAAAAAGGTGTTGAAAGTAGTTTAAAAATACTTGTATTTATGCTAGGTAGTACATACAGAAAAAAACTACTTAAATATTGTCATTGAGTTCCACTATTACAACTGTTAAACAACTTCAACATCACACATTGGAGTGATTAAGATAACCAGTCAGCTTTAAAAAGTTGACCATTTTTCATCAATGTAGAGGAAAAGAAACCAAAACAAAACAGTGTGCTTGAATTCACTGCAAATACCTACACCTCAATAATCTTCTAAAATATAAATATACCTATGTAATAATGGTCCTACAGGGAAGTGAAACCTGGCAACAATCAAACTAAACCTCACATGACTGAGACCTAAATTCAAGGTTAAAAAAATAGGCTGCTGGCAATTGTAATTTTCACTAAAGCGGAGTATTTTTTCAGACTTGAACATAAGTTAAAATGAAGTGACATATTAGTATACTAATCTAACTGTTATCCATCCTTTTGTGCTACACATTAGTTCAGCCATCTGACTCAACACATTACCAGCCAGCAGGAAATCAGCAAGGCAACTAACGCTTTCAAAACATGCAGAGCCAGCAAAACCTTAGAGAATCAACTACAGCTACCACCATCACCCTCTGACAAAGTGAGAAATAAGAGCATTCCTACTTACATTTCTTTTACTGCAGTGAAAGGTATTAACTGCTATTTGTCCTGTTTTCTTTTTTCTTTTTATTCCACTTAGTGAATGGAATGTTGAACTTAAAAGTATGTTAAAAATTATTATGAGTATGTTAAAACCAACTTAGATCTTACCAAGTTTTGTTTCTGTCAAGAAAAAACAAAACTCTTAAAAAAAAAAACCAAACCTTTAAGAGTATTTTTATACGATAACAAAATCCCACTGTCTGTCAAAGGTCTAAGCAGAGTCACATTCTTTTTGTTCTTTTACATGACAAAGATACCTGCTTTTCAAAAACTACAGTGCTACCTGCTCTATTCGGTGGATTCTCATTTCAACCAACACAGAACTAGTTCAGCCCCTCAACCATAACAAAGCTTTCACTCACAATAATGAGAATATAGTTGGCCTGCCTACTACGTAAACAAAAGTATTAAGTCAGTGGTACTACTCCAGAAGTACTACTTCTAGAATAATCAGAATAAAAACAGACTTCTAAATATCCTTCTTTTTCATGTAACACACAGAATTTGGTTTGCATGTAACATCAGTCCCCCATTAGGCAGATCTACCTTGACAGGTGAGGCAGCCAGAGTCAAAATGGCCCTCAGATTATCTGAGTCAGTGCAAATCCAAACTACCTTAGAGATATCCTTGTAAAGGTATATGGGTGACTTAGGCTGTTTGACAGGAGATTCCAAGTGGCATGGTTATGTACACTGTCACAATAGCAATCCACTAAAATCTAATAAAACAAAACCACAGCCTTTCCTCAAAAACACAACAATTGCACACTTCAGGAATGTGAAGAGGTGACTACCTGATAAACTACTACAAATATTTTTAGAGTTGCACAATGTAATTATCCTGGGAACTATGACAGTATTATCATATACTCTTGGTTCCAAAATACTGAAGAATGCCATTATTAACTGAAATAATTCTTCAGACTTCTAATCCTCAATTACTATTACTAATCAGTAACAATTATTACTATTACTGTGTATTTAGGCCCTGCCTTGTGACACCACATCAATAGAAGTATCACCCTCAACAACGAGCCCCATGACTCTTTCCATGTAAACAAATATACACTGTCTTGGTTTATATCTTATTGTCCAAGTTAACATTCACTTGCTCAACACCAAGAGGTATTTTCTAAAAAGTCTGAATCGCACTCTGCTGGGAAGACTTTATGAACAATTTCATGGAATACTATAAGGAAATGAAAGATGTCATCTTTTCCCTATGATATTCAAGATCTGACCAAACAAAAAGAACCTAGCAATGCTTCAGAGAACTGCTGCCTGAGACTCCCCCAGTATCAGAAACATCACTCTTCCAAAACAAGCATGCCTGAAAGTTCTCATCTGTGTGCATCTTATGGATCACTTTTACTGCCACAAAACAACTGTGCTCCTATCTGGTAACTTGTTAAATTCAGCCAGTCAGCTAGGCTGGCATTTTTCCATCCAAAGACCTCTGCCACATGAAATAAGGTATTAACTGACAGCAGAAGATGCTGTCCTGCAGCATAGGAGGAACGAGACAATTTGCCTCTGGGTTTCACAAATATTTCCTGACAGCAAAGACATGGCAAGACTCCAAAACTTTGGGTTTACTCCACGCTCTGGAAAGCAGTTTCCTCTAGCAGACACATACATTTTGTTTTCCTCATTCCAAACCTTCTCCTACTCCCAAACTGTCTGTTTTCTACAGTCAAGTCCCATTTTCCACCTAGGGAAGATATAATTCTTCATTTCTTCAGTTAGTCCCAGTTTTCACGCAACCTCACTCTCACTTTTTTCTTTCAGAGCCCACATGCCATGAAGGATGGCTACACTACCAGACTATTGTGCTCCAACACCATATCTTCCTGTCTGAAAAACAATTATTTCATACAAGTTGAGATTTCAGAAGAAAGCCATGCATTTGCTTACAACACAGGAAACTCAGTCTGTTCTCCCAAGCCCGTTCCCCAGACCACAGAAACTCGCAACAACAATTACATGGCTTTCTCAGGTTGGAGTAAAGCATTCCGGTCCTATAAGACAGCTCAGTAAGGGAGACTGCATGGAGTCTTTTACTGCGAGCACGTACTCGGCAGGATAACCTTTCTGTGCTCAAACTTAAGTGCTCAAATCCAAACATGATCTATCTCATTTAAATCCAGGCAGACTTCCAGACAAAATGACAAAAGTACTTACTTCAGCAACTTCTCACAGAAAAATTCTTAAGTTTTGTTTTAAAATACTAGTACTTTTTTGCTCATGTTCATTCTTGTAAAGTTTTTCACTGCTTTAACTGAAGCCTAAACCACACACTTGGCATGAGAAGCTTCAGGTAGTTCTGCAAAGTTAAAACAGCAGAAGAGGCCATTTAGCAGAATGTATAATGCAAACTTGATCACAAGTTGTATCAGAGCTATTTAAAATACAAATGATAATACAGCAGATTCCAGAGATCATATCTGCAGCTTTACTTTACATAATTCAACTGTTTCTTCAGAAACACACCCATACTCTGAATGACTGAAAAAGCATTTCAATTTATGTACTAGAAATACAAGGATTACTGGTACCACGATGATAGTATCCTTTTCAGTGTCATAACATTTGGTACCAGATACTACAGTGAAAGATTACATCACCTCTGCCAGTCTGCCTATAAGGAAACTATTTTAATTTTGTTTCATGGTTTATCTTACATATCTTAAGGACAACCACCTCCTAACACCAAACATCCCACAGAAACATCCCTCCCTGCCCTTCCCCCTCTCTCTGCACCCCTGCTAACTATGCCCCCACTATCCTAAGATGTATTTCAGCTTTAAATACAGGGTATCAAAATGGAACTGAGATGAGGCCTCAACTACACACCAGCTTATACTACTGCTTCCAACATTAATTGCCAGACCTATATTCCACCCAAGCAGATGAGCCATCATTCATTAAATCCCAGCCATGCACGACTAGTAACGGCATATAGCTGAGGCTACTTTACCAGAAGGGAAATAAAATTTTAACAAATACTGTGTTGAGCAGGAGTAGAAAAGTTCCATTTTTTCCCTGCATTTAACATTCCAGACTTGTTTTTATAAGCTTTGAGTACAAAAGCAGCCAAAACCTGAAACAGCCTTTAAGGCTTCTATTTTCTTCTACTTTCTGTCTCTTTAACTCTTCTCTTTCACCTGTCCCCACATACTGGCTGCAGGGGGAAATTTTTTTTTTTTATATATCATCTTTGAAGGATAATGAAAAAAGCAAAAGGTAAATAGGCAATCCCCTTCTGCCACTAGACCTGCAGAACATCTGGTAAAGAGCTTGACTGCTTTCAATTACACTGCACTGTGGAAAAGAAAAAGAAAACTAAACAAAATGAAAACCAAACACAGAAAAAAAAGCCCATAGAAGAACTTTTTGGGGTCCTCTGACACTTTCAGAACTCATTTCAACGTGATTTTCCTCCAGAGCACGGAACCACATTCTCACACCATGAAGTGTTCTTGGAAGCACCAAAAACCACCCTAGGGGAAGTCTATAAAGCTCCATACAATGTAGTGAAGAACTAGAAATACAACCAGTAACACTAGTTATAATTACTATTCAAAACAGCCTGGATGCATGCTGGATACATTTCAGCTTGACAGGCAAAGTTCATGTGAGTAATATTCTATTTGTTTCCCTGATTACTGTGGCCAATATCAAATGAAACATCTTAGCTGTTACATTTTCTCAGCTTTGAGAAGCAGTAGCCTTGGTATCAACTCTCATGATTCCTCCAAAAACTTTGAAAAAAAATAGTTTAACACTGAACTGCAAATGACAGCTGTGCACTTCAAAAGGAGACTGAACACCGGGAGCTTTGCACTCCAATTAGGTGTCTCCCATGATCCCCCAACTCCTCCTCAAGGAGCAAATTTAAAAAAAAAATAAATAAATAAAACCACTACAACATTTTTGGGAATGATCTTGGTCACCTGCAACATCTCTCCTGTAGGTCAGTACTGAAATTAAAGTGAAATATGAAGATACTGCTGACTGCATGATGAAGCATCTCGTCACCTCCTCACAACTTCCTATAGCGGGAGGAAATCCTGAATTAAATATTTCAGATGATAGAAAAACATTCTGCAATTAAATTAAGAGACCAATGTATTTAAGCAACCTACTTCTCTTATTTACTATGACTTCACTGAATTATTTCAAAATTTAAACTAGACAGTTTGCATTGGAGAAACCTACTAAAATTTACTTTGTTTATGCCAAAAGTCAGTGAATTGACTTTTGTTCTCTCAGAGAAGTGGCAGTAATTGGTAAAACTAGGAAGTAAATTCAGTTTCTTACATCCTTCCATTCCTTTTCCATTCTTGCAAAAAAAAGTAATCAAAAGACAACTCTAATTTTACACATTCACACCCTGACCTTAACAAACAGTGCTAAGTAGACAATCTTTATTAAATAATCTGCTTCTAACACTATTCTACGTCTGGTTAAGAACATAAAAGGTAAAAAGTTCAGGGGAGAAGATATTTTTGGTTTTTGTTTTTAAAAGCATCTCAATGAAATACCAAGAACAAGAACAAAACTAGACCTCAAGATGTTCACTAAGTTTTCTCAAAAGACCTCACCTCTCATTTTAACTGATTTTAGCCCACAATCAAATGCACAGATCAATTCCCTCACTTGGGAATGATTAGATGCACTACCTAACAGTCTTTGTTAATGACAAATGTTAAGGTATGTTATTTACTAGAAACAAACTAAAAACAGCTTTAAAAATTCAGTCAACAAAGCAAAAGAGAAATTAACTATGAACAGTAAGGCTACAGTAAACAATACTTATAAAAACTATGAAATGTTAGTATAGATTGAGACTCAACAGGATGACTGGAATAAAATATTAAAATTTAAAAGCAGATTAAATCCAATGCTACATAAAAGTAAATTTGAGTGGGAAAAAAAAATGTGCTCTTATACAAAGTGCTACAGTTCAACAGTAACAATTCAAAATGAAGTTCACATCATTCTGAGTAAAATAACAAAGACACTTAAGAAACAATTAGTATTAGGACCCCTAAAGAAACAGAACTGAAAATAAGAAATGGAGTATGCTTAAAATAAAACAGTGGTTATCATTACTAAGTAGGTGAGCAGCAGGGAACACACATGTTTAAATAAATAAGAAAGTCAAAAGACAGACTGTCTTCATCACAGTTTTTGATAGTATCAAGACTTTTTGTACTGTGCACTGTAGAGAATATCCTGCTCCACCTCAAGGGAAAGCTTTGTGAAAGCTTGAAATGTAGGTATCAGTAACTGGAAGTAGAAAAATTAGGTGGAAGTAGACAGCATAGTATATCTGGTTACAAGCACAGACCTAAAAAAAAACAGTTTAGTGAAAAGATAAAGAAGACGAGCAGATAAATGGCATAAAGAAAGCAACCCAAGACAATTTCCCTTGTTAAAACTCAAGGTGAAAATCACAGTGGATCAAACGAAGGCTGCAAAAGGAAACCCATTTTGATATACTACAGACAACACAGCCAAACTGCGAACACAACTTTATGCAATGACAGAGGCTAAACACCAATGTAATCACGGTTATTGGAAACAGGCCAAGAGGTGCATAAGTGCGCCACACACAGACAGAAATAGTGAAAAAAAGATAGAACACACATTTTCTCCATGTTGATACATGCAGAAAACAAAACAAAAACAGTAGGAAAAAATTAACTTGAAAATCAATCTACACCAGTGTTTGAAGATAATAGAGCATTAATCATACAGTGCACTGAAAGTAAAATGCTAAATGTAGTTTTGTTACACCTTACCTTAGTTGTAACAACATTACAACTCATTTTGAAGAGGATACTGAATTATCTTGGTTTTTAGGTTTTATGTTTGTTTGATTTTAATCTGAAACTTCAAAAAGGTGAATGGCATTACAGAATGCCTACATCTACACAGACATTTAATGAACAGGAAGAAAGAACAGTGGGAAAAAAGGGTTAATGACAACCAAATGGAAGATGCAAAGAACAGTAATAGTGAGCTGCATGAAATTATTACTGTTCTTTTTATAAAAGGAAAAAAAATTGCATAGTTAAGAAGGCAACACATCACCTATCCCAGAAAAGAACTCATATCTTGAGAAAGTTGTAAAAAATAGATTAAAAAATTACACTATAAGAAAGTTCACTACTCTAGAAGGAGACTACATATCCCAAACTATTTAGCATTAAACCAAAAGTCAGGTTTGTTATACCAGTTCTCCTTCCTTTGAAGGGTAAGAAGTGTTACTAATACCAACAACACACTGCTGCTGAAAAATGAAGTTTCTTAACACCGCTCACACCAGCTCTGTCTTTGTAGGCCAATTCAACTCAATAACTGAGCAAAAGACTATTCTTAGTCATTTTCTAGTTTGCTTGATTAGCTTTCCTCCAGGTTACTAAGGTGAAACAGATCATTGAAGAACTCACTAATTACTCACAGAATTAGCAAAAAGAAACAAGGACACCACCTCCAACAATAATCTAGTTTTTGCATCACCAAGCTGCTAAACTACTTCAAAACTATCTTCCATAACTTTTCTCCAAGGTGATTCCAGTAATTAAAACAAAAACAGGTACTAACGCTATTTTGCAGTAAACAAGTTGGACATTATCTTTTTCTATTAATTCAGTAAACACATTCCACTTCATCTCTATTCTACACCTGTACTTAGTCCTTCCTAGTTCAACAGGTGCCTCTAAATGCTTACAGACAAGGCAATAAAAAGCAAAGGAACAGGGTAAAAGCTGTACCAGCTAACTCTGGATGCCTGTACCTGAACTTGTTTATATGTTCATTTGAATCTACTGCAGTCTTAGAACATTAATATATAAAGGTTATAAATGCTATTGCACATTTCTCAAGTTAGGCCACAATTTTCCATGATCAAAAAATATAGAAATGTATACAGAAAATATACTCTATAGGAACTTTATTCTGTATTTTCTATATAAAAATAATCCAATATGGTAACAGACAGTCAAGAACTTGGCAATGATTAATTTTATTTTGTTACAAATCTACACTTTCAGCAAAGAAATGTGGATGAATTACTCATTAACTACAGATACAGTGTGGGACAGACTTGCAGTAACTGGAAGGCTCACTGTTTTCATCACAGTGATTTAATAGCCTTATGTCTTCTGTTAATAAGAGTATTACCTCTCAGGAAGCTTTACTTTACAAAAGAAAAAAATAATTAAAAAAGTAAAGTAATAAAATCTGTCAGAAATTGGTAACAGGTGTGATTTTCTAAAGGGCATAACTAAATTAAATCACAAACAAGAAATTAGCAGCTCCTATTTCATATACTTGCTATAAAAATTCTTCATGTTAGACAAGAAGTTTGGTCATATTTTACCTTACGGATCATATATCCCAGAGAGTCATTCTAACACTGACCTTCTGATGTCACTTAAGAGGAGAAACTGGACCAGTGACACATGTGAAGGAATAACCTTAACAGCTGCCACACTTGAGGTCTGAAGTGTTCCTATTCTCTTCATTTTGAAGTCTGTGTCAAAATCCAATGCTGCTCATTCTTACTCCCACCTGAATGATCATCTCTCAGAGCACTCAAAAGGGCAGTCCAAAAGTGTTGTAGTGAGGACATTCAGTCCAATTCATCCATCTCTGAATTAATTATCTGCAATTCTTTCTATGAACAGATGATAAGCATGCCAGCTTTTTACTATGCTTCTTAAACAACATTTTTTGTCTTCTCTTTTTAATATAGTGCTCACCATACATGGGAATGGTATTTGTACATTCAGCTCCTAGTTATCATACAGGAAGAGCATCATCATTTAGCACTACTAAACATAAGGGGTTAAGATTTACTGAAATGTATCAGTACCAACAAGTTTGAAAAATGCTGTGCTGCTATCAGAAATTATGTTAACATACTGCTGGAGACTTCCAGTGGGACTTCAAGACCAGTTCAATTATTTATGGAACTGCTTCAGTGCAGTCAGTCTTCAAATACAAGGCTATGTGGTTTTTAAATCTATCACATTAGGGTTAAATCTGGCATAAGGAGAAATCTGTGAGGAAGCTGCTAAGTTTCAATTAATTACACATATTAGGTCCTACTTTCTAATAGGAGCAAGTATCAAGCAAATAAAGGAACAGAATATTCCAAAATACTTGCTGTGTAAACTTTAAGCAGGCAGGTCAATTTTTTTTAATTATTTTTAAAAAAAACAATGCAACACTGTTAGTAGTTCTTAAATAAAGGAAGACTAAAGTGTCATCCATCTGAACTAAACAGCCCAAGCAAAATACCCTACAATTCCCGTGTTCTCCTCAATGTCGAAATGGGTGGATAAATTTAAAGGCTGCTCTCTCAGGAGTTGCTTTATAGGCAATTTTCTCCCAGTATCAAGGTCTGCAATTTCCATTTGGCTGCCAGTTTGCGATTAAATTCATCACCTTTATTATAAAAATGTGCTGCACTCCACGGCCTGCTGCACAAGAATCATAAGGAAGACATTTTTCACTGCTAACAGCAGCATCATTCCAAGGCAGCCATCACATCCATTCAGACATTAGCATCTCCAATGTAATGCAAGGACCTATCGCTCACCTGGAAAAGCCCTAGCAGCAGGTATATCTCAGACGAACTCCCTCACAGGTGGTACCTTTAGTTCAACTTTGTCAGTAAAAGCCAGCATTACACCTCCTGTGCTAAATGCTTCTAGAAGTCAGCAGTTTAAAAACAAGTGTCGACAATAAACTTGCCTACTTGCATTAATCAAAACATTTCTAAGAATAAAATCTGTCCTCATACTGACTACACCTTTACATACACCTTGCACTCCTTACTAAAATACATTTTTGAGCAAGCACTCTATATGAATTTTTGTTACACACATTTTATTTTCATAGTAAGTGTCCCTTTCTCTCCCACAAACTTTCTTTAGAAATCTCCACTGCTTTTTCCCAACTCCATATGATATATTTTTTCTTAAAAGTTTTTGGACAAAGCAGAAAAATACTCAGAAAAAAATAAAAAAATACTTAACACTTGCTATGCTACACATTTTAATTCTGATAATTAAAAGGAAAAGCCCTGTCTTCACTTTGCTTCCTTTCTATAAATGCTACCTGAGCTAAGCGGGATGCAATACAAAATTTGTACCTTAAAAAAAAATATATACTACTTAGAAAGACAGAACAGCAAAGTGATAGCTACCAATAGGAGTAAGACCTAAGTAAAAGCAACATGCCAAATCTTTACGAAGCATGGGAGTTAAATTCATATTGGTTTGGGCTTCATTGAATAAAAGACTTTAATTTACAGTTAAACAATGAAAGATAGTATGTAATACGCAATTAAAACTATCACACTTTAGTATTCAACAAAAAAGAGGCAAAATAATGTAATTTTAGCATGTGAAACAGCTGTATTGGTCACACTGAAAGGTAATCAAATTGTGTTAGAGGTAACCAATCTATATGCACAGCATGACAATTTCACACGTTTATTTACGTTTAACTCTGTTATCTTAAGTGATGGTGTACTTCAAATGGTGCAATTTTTACCATGTGCCCCAGTTTTCAAAACTATTTTGTATCAGAAGCAAACAGTATTTCATACAAAGCTGACGCATCTCAATAGTAAATCTATCTTCTAAAGTCACTGCACTTTATGTGGCCATGTTAATGAGGAAAGAACGTTTTCCTGGTCAACTCTTAGATGCCCTTGGAAAATGCAAGAAAAATATGTTAAACCATAAATCTCTAGCTGTCAGACCTAGCTGTCAGAAATTTAAAACTTAAGTAAATTATGGGAATATACAAAAAATTATTAAACCTGGCACGACTGAGATGTTTTGCACTGTACCAGATGGGTCCCATGGAATTAAAAGAAAGTGCCATCTAGACTTCAGGGACTAATAAAAATTACATATTGCATGGCATTAGCATCACTGTAAATTAGAGAAATCACCTGAGAAGCCATTTGTTGAACACAGTCTCTAAAATTCAAAATTAAACAACCAAAGGCCCTTTAGTCTTATTTGTCTACAAAATTAACTTAAATTGCAACAAAAACTGGCAAACATTTCTTCACATTTCAAAATAGTACTTCAGAAGCTTTCTTCTGATAATAAAAAAATGATATCTTGTCACACTGTAACTAACTAGTTTCTACTGCAATGCACCATAGAAAGCAGATTTCAACTCAAACTTATTCAAAACAATAGCTTTGTATTTGCAAGCTAAAGTTCTGATTATTTCACAGCCCAGTGCATTCAACAGTTGGCACAGCAAGTTCCGGGACTATTAGATGAAATTATCAACTAGATAAGATAATGCACCATCAGTGTTTACCTCTTGCCATTACAGCAAAAGTTGAGATTGGAGCTTTTTTAACTGGAACAATGATGAAATTATTACTGTTTTATCATAATCTGTACAATTAACTAAAACATGTTTTATTGTAAAGGAAGGTGCCTCTGCAAGACACCAATCAGACAACAGGCAACAACCAGCAGAAAAAAAAAATAAAATTAAAAAAAAATCCACATGCAAGCTTGCATTATTACATGCACCATGTTCCATAAGCAAATTTCAATGTTGCATTTTAAGAAATGCAAATATGAATTTTGCTTCCTGTTGAAAATAAAAATCTATTTACATTACTAATTACAACTAAATGGTTTTGTTTTTTAAAAAAAGCACTTAGAAGTAAAGGTTTATATATAATGCTGTAGTTTCTAATGTACATGTTCTTCATTCACAACGAGAACATTTTAATTCACTGAAGTACAGTAGATTCTCTCCTCCACCCCTCTGGCTTTACACTTCAGAAACCTGGTGTACAACCTTTAATACCATTAGAAAAAATAAGTAATTATCGTAATATTAAATCTTGCCCACAGAGACAACATTTATAACTCACTAAGCTCTTCCTTACTACTATAAGGGAGAGGTATTGACAAGTACAATACCCCACAAAAGGGAGGGGGGGGGAAGGGAGAGAGCACAGGAGATCGAGTGTACTCATGTCTATATACACACATGGTAGAAACAGACAGAGAATATTAAAACAAAACTAATATTTATTTTAACAGTCTGGTAGCCAAGATCTCTGCTACTTGCATAATTAGAAAACGTTGAAGATAATGTAAGTTTTTTATGGAGTAGCTACAGAATCATCAATCCTCTCTTCAGCTGATGAACAAACTCACTGAAGAACAGCCTCTTTCAGGAACAAAGTCAAAAAAAAGGCAAAAGAAGTGCAACCCGCCATAGAAACTAAACATCCAATATTTGAACTGAATGCTAAGTTCAACTCAAGTAACTTTCTAGCAGAATTTGACAGGCTTCTAACACAGCACAGATTTCCTTTACACTAGTTCCATCTATCTCTTAAATCCACCAGAAAAGTTCTTAGTAATTAAGAGTTTATATTCAGGATTGATTTAAAGAACAGACTTACTACATTAGCAGGGTCTGTACCTTGATTACTATGTATTAAACATGTTAAAAGTTCTTTTGTAAGTTCTTTTTTTCTCAAACTCATTTATCACTAACACTGAACAGCAGGTTTCTATCAGTTAATAAAGCTGTCTATGGTGGGGAAAAAGTGGGAGGGTGGGAGTGGACAACCTGTAACATTTCTCACTAATGACAACAGTGTAATTTAACAGGAATTTAAATTAAAAGGTTCAGATGCCTTAAAGAGAGTTTACTACTGAAATTATTCTATAATAATAGCATACCAATTTGAATTCAGTAGGTTACATCTCTTAAAAACATACCTACTTTTGGTAATTAATATCTTAACATTCTGGAGCTCCAGTGTTGCAAACTGGACTCTATGCATTACTAGAATTAGATTCTCTATCTCTACTGGAGAAAACAATCATACTCACTAGGTCAGTAAATATATAACATCAGGAAGTCCTAAAAAAAGAATAAATGCAGAGAAGTGAAACAAGTTTCAGTTCACATAATGAACACAATTTTATTTTGTGATCTCACTGAAGTTTCTTGTTTCGAATTTTTACTTCAGCCTATTGCCAAGGACAATTACTATAATGCAAATGCCCTTAAATCAGTGGTCTTCAACCTCCTTCACTTACATAACAAAAGGTTCCCAAAAAAGGTGAAGGCTCAGTGTAGCCTATTTAAATCGCCCAATAACAGATTTCCTTTTTCTTTGTTATGAATAGCAACTCCACATATTCAGTGCGTCTGCAAACAGTAGATTGAAAAACACAATTCTGGTAACTCATATTGCTTTTCACTTAGCTCCATTAACTTTGCTAACAAAAAAGATGCTGTCTACTTCAGAGAGAAAGTGGTCTCAAAGGTCTCATGTCAAAGACTATTTTGTTTTCATGCAATTTCCAAATACAACCCCTTCAGTTTAGGAAAAAAAAAATCTCTTTGATGTTACTTTTTGTGCCAGTGACTGCACAGTTTCGCTGATGGTGCTGCAAAATGAAATATGCCTGCTTTGTAGTTCCTTGCTATGTCAGAAAAGCTATGGGCAAGGAATGGCTACAGTGGTTCAGTGTGACAAGCATGAAAAAAAATAGCATAGATTGCATTGGAAAAACACTACATGCAGAAGAAATCTTCATTAGATTGTTCTAAGATTAACTTCAATATAAATACCTCCATCTCTCTTAGGGGTAATGTATAATCTTGTAATATTTGAAGGCTAAGTAAATTGTGGGGTTTTTTTAAATTAGTAACATTTTCTGAGCAAAAAGATACCTCAGAGCTCAAGGAAATATATTACGAGTTTTCTGTTTCTTTCATATAATGAGCTGTTCAATTTAGCAGTTTCAAAACCAACATGTAATAGAATTCTTGCAGTTACTTACACAGTAATGTGTTTTTAAAGCGTACTGTGTTCTTTCTATACATTTTTCCATTATACCAATATTTATAGGTGCATACTATTGCACCCATATCTGGGGCATAAAGTTTCATTAATTAGCTCAACAGCCTGGAAATTACCCAGATTTCATTCCTAGCAACATTTATTCCTTTCCAAGGAGAGGAAAAAAAGCCCCAACTTTCCATGGCAGGGGAAGGTGTGGGAAAAGATGAAAGTCTATAGCAGCATAAGTTGTGTTTCAACTCTATCATATCCTATGAGAAACTACTCACCTCATGACTAGACTAAGAAAAAAAGCTCCTTAAATATTAGTGCTTTATTAGTATCCCATCTTTTATCTGAAATTAAAGACTAAGACCGTACAAAGTTTGAAGGGGACATTACTCCTCCAATTATTTATGAACACATTTTAGTTATTAATGACTGCTGAAAACTTTCAGCAGCCCAGATGCTCAATCCAGAAAAATGTACTAGAAATGTAGTTTAATCTGTGCAGCAATTTATGCTATAATATCCCATTACACCATACTAGTTATGGCTGACTGCTATACAACATACTAAAATGTTTGATACAGATTTCAGTACTGAATTCTGCTCAGGGCTCAGAAAGCCTGTACATACAGATTTAGTAATCTACAGTCAGTCAGCAGGCAGAAAAAAACCCATAATAAGAGCCTCAAAGTAAAAAAATTGAATATTATTACTTTAAACTGTTCTCCATCAAGTGTTCAACAATTTGATATAACAAAAAAGCAGTCAAAAACAATTCTAGTACAAACCATACTAAATGGGATTAGAAAGACCTGTGCACATGACAAAAACCACTCAGTTATGCTATTAAGCTGATAGAAGAAAATCCCCCTCAAATTCCCAACTATTTTCTTTATCCTGGAGGGGAAAAAATTATAAATTAAAACTGAAAGTAATCAGTAATTGAAGTAACAAAGTAACTGAAAGGTGTGAGATCTAGGAAAGGCTAACACAGAACTTGAAAGAAAATTAAGTTCAGAATAAATTAAATCTGCCTCAAAGTTAATTTATCTGAATTTTTGAAGCTAAATAAGGTTGCTGAGACTGCAAAGATCAATGTAAGTCCACAAGTCTGTCTTCAAAACATAACTCACATTTATGAGTACTAAAGACTGATGCACATCTTTTTCAGTGCATGAAAATCCAGTTGTCCATCTGCCATTTTAAGCAGCTGAATTTGGTAATCTTTTTGGATTGTAGAAGGGGGGCATTTCTTTTCTATTCAGCTGAGCACAAGCGTGCGGTCCCTCCTCACTTAATTACTCAGCGTACACCTAAATACCAGCTGCCATCCCTCAACACCCCAGCGCTGGCTGGAGCAGCCATCTACTGCAGCATCCATCTCCCCCCAATTCATCATCGTCAGCTTTCTTGCTGACACTCTTCAGAGCTGCCTAGCTGATGAATTGCTCTGTTATTCATCCTATGTTAATCCGAGGCTGAGGCAAGAATACCTTGCTGAAGACACTTAACAGTATTAAAACTCAGCACTACCAAGTGCCCCCAGTGTGCATTAAACCTCCCATTTGGAACCAACGTGATTCCTCATGAATAGTTATGACTAACATACAGCTACTAAATCAATAGGCACTACGTTTATGCACCCCATCACCTATAGACGAAGCTTCCACACAGTCCCTTGCTGCCCTGAAAGCTACACCCGAATTAGGAGAAGTTGGAAATACTTTGATCCATATAGAATTTAACCTCAATTAACCCTATAATTAAGATGATACAGAGAAGCTTTCCCCCTCCTCCCCCTTAAAATGTCAGTATACGTCTTAAATGCCACAGGTCTTTAAAAAATTTTTTTTTGAAGTTCATAACTTTTATAAGCTTTTCTCAAGAAAGCAAGTTATACCTTTTCTCCCTTCTAAGATGCATTTGATCTTTAGCTAATGTTTTTTTCTGGTGGTTTGGGTTTTTACATAAAGGATTATACTAGTCTTGTCAGAAAAATAATTTTTTTCCAGAGGATGAACCACTACAAGAAACTTCAAAATATGACTCAAATCTCTGTAAACACGTTATTAGAACAGCCAAATATAATTCCCCTTCTAAACACAATTACAGTCACTGATTTTATATCTGAGATACTGAAGTATCACTCTTCCTCTGAAGATGTTTTAATACACATATAATCAATCTTCCTGACAGAATCTTCGTTAGAACTCATTTCTGATCCCTACCACATCATCTGTGCTCAGATTCTGTTCAAGTCTATTTGCACACAAAGTTGACATAACTACATGGAAAGTGGGAACAAAAGAATGTGCATAACAAGTCTTGCTTCAGGTTGATTCAGAGGCAGTATCAGATTTCCGTAAAAGCCTCAAGTGATTTAAAGCAGCAGTAATTCCCTCGTAAACTGACTGTATATGAACCTCTCTGACTATACTTATCTTTATAGATGATAAGATACTTAAGCAATTAGAGAACTATCAACAACTTGTCTCTACCAGTGTCTAACACACACCACGTTCTCACTGCACAGCCGATCTTCACAGCAAAAACATCACACTTTAAACACGACAGCTGGGCCTATTACAGCATTTTAACCTTCAACTTTAACACACAAACCAACTGTTACGGGAACACGCCTGACAACAGATTGTACGTGTAGTATTTAAGCAAAGCTATTTTGTAAGTTTGGGCGGGGGTTGACGACTGCGACAACTTTCTGAGAAATTGTCCATGTTGCTTTATGCTGGAGGGGTGCAGCTCGTGCTCCTTCAAATTGAGACAAACAAAGTAACTAAAAGCAGTATGATCAGCAACACTGCTCAAAAGCAAACAGCATCAGGTCAGAGAATTTTTTTTCTTGTGTTTTTTCTTGTTTCTCCCTGTTCCAGCAAAGAAACCTAAGATATTCACAGCAAAGAGAAGTGGATTTGGCCTGCTCTGCAGCTAAAAATTGAGAACTGCGCATCAACTTTTAATATAATTATTTGCAGGTTATCAGATTACGCTGCATTGAGAAGAATATTAATTGATTTGCTACTGCTTCGAAGTCTGATAAATAAATGGAAGCATTATGCAACATGAGCTGAATGTTTTAGTTTAGCTGCCATTTAAACCTATGAACCAGAACATTAAGGTTGTATTAATACTTGTGCTAGCAGATCTGTTGCTTATTTTTTAAAATTTCAGGCACCTGCCATCTCCTACGCATGCATGAAACATATATGATAGCTAGGAAAGGACATTTTGACCAACTAATGGCTACAGAGATTTCTAGCTCAGTTCTTTAATCAGAATTAGATAAAAACCCATAAAGGTTCATTATTTCAACAGCTAAAGGGTTTAAAGAATTCAGCAAAGTCTGACT
This sequence comes from Pseudopodoces humilis, assembly GCF_049639895.1. NCBI lineage: Eukaryota > Metazoa > Chordata > Aves > Passeriformes > Paridae > Pseudopodoces > Pseudopodoces humilis. The sequence goes on along the minus strand of NC_142202.1, from coordinate 38,423,184 downwards.
TCCATCTAGTGTCAGCTAGTCTGCAAATAAGCACATTCTTAAAATTCTGAATGGACCAGATGCACAATCGGTTGACATCAATTAGGAGCTTCAGACTTTTAAGTAAATGTTTAAGCAAATGCACTTCCCTCCCCAAGGCGCTGCTCTACATCTTCAGTATCGAGCCACCTCAGCCACCATGCCAACACAGCTGCTCTGAGATCACACACGGCGAGTGAGATCACAGCTCTGATCCATCTGAAAAGAAAGCCAGCACCACACAAAAACAAACTCAAAAAACCCCTGACCGGTACAGAATATCAGCTGACCTTTTAAGCCAGAAACTGATCTACCAGATAAGAGTATAAAATACTGTATTAGCTTTCCCTGCCTCTGCTCTGACATCAGCAGCCACTCTGATGCATTACTCCCTAAATTGCCTAGAAATAAAGCAAAGTAACAAGATTTTAATTGTTTGTCATGCTGCGATGTTTTTACTTTTGAAATCAAGTCTTAAAGAAACATCAACACTTGTAAGGTAATACACCACCGAACTGTTAACTGCTCCAACTATTAATACCCTCAGATTTCAGTGAGTTACCACCCAAATTGCTTCATGCTTTATCCCTTCTAAAAAAGGGTATCCTGAGGACCTTCCCGCATGGGCACTTCCGGGAGCACTGCAATTATAGTACAAAGTATCAAAACCTTTCCCTGGTACTGCCTGTGTTGGAAACACAGAAAATCCCTCCAACTACAGAAGGGAGGAAAGTAAAACTATTCAAGTGCAGCTGCAAAACAGTCAAAAGTATTTTTAAAAGCAATTAAAGAAACTGACTTCAGGGTGCTACTCAACTATGCACCACCAAAAACATTAAAACATCAATAGCTACCTACTGCCATTTCCCTTCGAGAGAACGATTTTTTGCACTGAACTGAAAAACAAAATTTACTATTTGACACCAAGTATTAAAAAAAAAAATCAATTCTCAAATGAAAAGTAACTGAAAATGTACTTTCAATTTCTCCTCACTATTTCAAACCACAAGAATAAAATAAATAAAAAACCCTGCTAGCATTACCACACTCATTCCAACCACTAACACTGCTGAAGTAACTACAGAGATGAAAACAGCTGCAACTTCCAGTGCCAAACTCAGACAACAGAGGTTTAAGTAACAACTCCACTTCAACTTGCACTGTCTTGCTGTTCTCAGACATGAAGCTGCAAAAGACACTTTCTAATCAAAGCAAGAATAACACAGTGGAGGGGCAGTCCTGCTAATGAAACCAGGTATGATTTCTCTTTAGTGTTGTCACAGCTTTGTTCATTCATGCATAAATTGTCTCAGAAAATTTAAGCTCTGCTATCAAAAAAATAACTCCACTTCTATTAAACATTTCCAAGAAAAACAACCAAAAGAAACACAAACCTAGACATTACTTTAACTGCATTGTACAGGGTTATACAGGTTATTTTCTGAAGTCAAAGGTAAAAATGTAACATTGCCTTCCAGCAACCCCACTTCTTTGTCTTAGCAAAGCAAAGGTACATAATTCGGACCGTAAACATTACACTTATTATCTGTTTCAGGATTCAAATAGTAATTTCAATGTCCCTCACAGACACAGATCCTCCTGCTAGCAAGCACCAGATGTAGCTTGTATGGTACTTTCACTGACCTAACCAACTGCATAGTGAGAGAAAAAACACTTAACAGGTTTACTGTTCCTCCTAGTTTTCTTAGCACGGGGTTATTAAGTTTCAATGAAATGTCAAAATCAACAGAAGATTTTCATAGTCCACATTCTAAAATCAATACAGAAAATTTCACACAGCTGGAATGAGAAGTTGTGAGTTATGTTTCAATAAAGACATGGGTCAGTGAATGAGGGAATTTCATTAGTTCAATCATTTCGTTAGTTTCCTGGCAAGGCATTTTGCCCACCTGCCCCTCTGACAACCCCTCAAGATTCCATATAGGCAGTCAAATATAAACCATCAGTTTCCATTGCAGACTCCTGCTGTATTTCAATCAGCCTGAACCGTCAGGACGGTCTGGTAATTAACATTAACACAGGTCTATCCTGTCAGCCACAGAAATACACCAGATCAGCATCTAATAATACATCTAATTAGTAAGATTGCTGTATCAGTGTGCAGTCTCAAAAATGGAGAACACTTTATGGTTACATTCAGTAATTAATGGCAATTCAAACATACTTGCTCTCCTAACAAAGTCCACATAATTCAAATCATCATAAGCATCCCATTCCTGACTTGGCATTGTATGGGGTACTCAAGAAGTAAAAGAGTTTTAATCTAAGAATGACTGAAACAGATAACCTGGACAAATACATTACTAACCCACAAAAGTGATTATCCATTTCATGTCTAGCCTCCTCTTCACACCCACAGCACTCATCAAACATCAGTAACTTCCTTCTATCTGTTGATGTGTGTAAACTTCATTTTCATAATCAGGACATTCTAAGTGCTCTCTTACAATCTGCGGAGTTTTTCTCAGTTGGTGGTAGTTGGTTTATGGGTTTTTTTTTCCTATTTTACTACAGTATTAAACAACACACCTCCAGCTCTTCCCCTTGTACGTCACAAAAGCGCTGCATGCCACTCCCCAATCTAATCTGCACTTGGTCAGTTGTTTCTAACCAGAGCAAGGGATTTTTATGCGACAACAGTTATTTTAGAAATGTCTGCATTTAATTTCAGAAGAGGAAAATGCAACTCAATTCTAAGTGAACAAGTTGCACTAAACAGAAATGATAAATCCCAACAAGCCTCTCCAAGTTTAGCAAGTTAGCCTCTCCTGTACAGAACTAAGTCTATTGTGGTTACTCTTATTTAAAATAAATAAAATCCAAAGACAGATATTTTAATAATCAATTAATGGTAAGCAACAGGGAACAAATCACTTTCAAAGCATGAGCTTAAAATAACTGTTTTATTAACTTACGGTATTTTTTAACTCATACAATTTATTTTTTTTGCAGTTATATGCCAGGTGACTGCAATCCTATAAATGCTGCAGATACAGCTCCAAAAATAACGTATTTTAAAAAGAACTGAACTGTTGCTGTTTCAAATAGTTTTCCACAAGCCAAAAAAACTGCCACACAGTTTCTTAAGTGCAGTGGAGCTTTTGGTTTGGTGTTATGAGAGGCTGTGCCAAGGTATTAAAGTCTCTCCCTCCCCCCCGCCAAAAAATAACCAAACACCCACACCTCAAAACGGCTCTTACAAGGTTTCTGAATACAAGTTCTAGAAGCATTACAACACATTCATAAATCAGAAAAACACCTCAGACCATTAAGTTTTAAGAGACAATTAAAGAATCAAATTCAAAAGAGTACTAATGATAAACAGCACACAAACAATACTCAAAATTCTCTTGTGGCATGCTGCTTTGACAATTTTAACATTAATACACCAAGTTGAAAAATTAGTCTGAGCCTCTCCAGGCAAACACCTTTCGTAAGGCCTTTATCCCAAAGAATACTCATCCCTGAACATTGCATGCACATTTTTAATGAGTTAATGGGGGTCTATTGCAAGATGTTACACAACTGAAAAAACTGACACGCTAATGTGCCCAGTGCCCCTCCATCAAATCTGACAAGTCAGCAAAAGCCTAGCTAAGCACAGGCGACATTTACATAACCACTAACAATAAGGTCATGTACAAAAGTAACTAGATAACTTCCCAGGGAGAACTCATTTACAACACCAGGACACAGTCCTTCAGCCCTGCTTCACGCAGATGTTTTGGTTAATACAACCAGACTGACGCAAAAACTGCACTCTTGGGCACTAAGCTCACCAAATTCACATGCACTTTTCTCAGTGAGACAACTAAACAATGAAAGCAACATCCACAAAAAAATTATCCTCACACTGTCTACCTGGATGTTTTTAAACTAGCTTTGCTATACCTGGTAGACAGGAAGAAGCAGCCTCTTCCTGCTACACAAAATTAAATTTATCTCCAATAGCTAGATGCATGGTTTAATTTACATTTAAAGGTAGACATGCTTTTAAGTCACCTTCAACACAGTTTTGAAGGGAAGACATAAGTTTTTGAGGTATAAGTTACAGAGGAAAAATGAATTCTCGATAAAGCCCACTTCAATATCGTTTTGAAAACAGTTCAGAACACAGGTCTGATCTGTGTATACTCCGATCAGGTGCAAAAGTCTAAGCACTTACAGGTTCAAGAAAACAAAATGTAAATTTTAAAATCAGACTACTCAGATCTCAGTTAATAGTTCAGGCACCTTTGTTTACAGTCTGCCAAAAGAATACAACTGAAGTACCTCATTAATTTCAATCTGTCAGCACACTACTGAGGAGTTTGAAATGTCCAATTCATTTTTTAAAAACAGTGCAAGAAAACAGGTACAACCTATGCACTGTCTGCAAAGGGGAGCATTAAAATATACAAGCTGTCAGGAAAAAAAAAAAAAATCTAGGTTAACATCATAAAAGTTAGTATCTCAAAAGCTTAAGAAAAAAAAAAAAAATCAGGTCACATTTGATGGTGCAAACAATTAAAGGAAATACAGCCTATTCCACATTCAGGAAAAGCCCTCTCTTCCCACAGGTTTGCACCAGTCTGATAAAAACAATTCAGCTTCCTAGTTATTATGATGTGCTCTTTAAACATCCTTGTTAATCCACAGAAGCCTTATTTACACGTAAGTTTAAAGCACACATATGGAAAAGTAACTGTAAGCTAAACAAAAATTTAACTTTCACATTTTATGAAAGTAGTTCTTAAAAAAAAAAAAGGTTTCCTCAATACACTTCTTACATTTATGCTAATCTTTAAAACCAAAATGCTGCAAGACAGAGACCATCTAGTAAGTTATGCACTAAAATTTTCAAAGATCAAAAAGTAGGATAGAGTGCAGAAAGGAAAACAAGCTTTGAATAATACACAAAGCATAGAAATGCTCCCTGCCCACCCCAAAAAAAAGCAGATGTACATTCAGTAGCCTAAGCAGATTAGATGTACTGTTCACCTTAACCCACAGGTCTCTTTCTATCTCTTACTGCATACAATTACAAGAAGTATCCACAGCACAAGCCCATTTGAGTTCTGTTTTTAAATACTGGAATGCAACAATAAATAAATAATAATTAAGAAAAAAACTACCCTAGCATTCCAGTAGGGAAAGCAATCCCACCTTTTATTTGTTTGAATTCTTAGGGTTGTGACTTTATTTCTTCATTTTGATCGGCACACAAAATAAAAGACAATGGCTGATCATAATATTATTCTTCTCAAGCATAAACAAAGCCTTCAGGAAAATGGTTGTATTATAACTTTAAAAAAAAACAAAAACCCACCTATCTAAAGCACACAACAGCAAACTAGAAGAAGCAAATCAAATTACAGGGTGGAGGGGACAAAGAGGGAATGTGAACCCTGCAACTTTATTTTTAGACTATATACACCTATATATACATGCACTTGCCCCAAATACTCAGTATTCTCAAGGGTGCCAGGAAACAACTGATGAAACCACAAAATAATACACTTTTCAATAAGCACATTAAATCCTGCAGACCTTTCCAGCAAACCTGTAGTTCGCTATTACTAAACCCTTCTGCTGGAGGACGTCAGCGGAGCATACAGTTCAAGATATTTAACACAGCCCCCCACCAGTAACCAGGATAGGTGTTTTACAGGGAAAGAGTTGGAACAATTCCTCAGCTGTTCACTGCTACTGCCTATTCCACCAATGGAATACTGCCTGTAAGCAGACAATACGTGGAGGCCCATGCAAATACAGATACCTGCACAAATCCACAAGCATTTTGTCATTCTTTGGCGTCTTCTAACAGATTTGATAATTTTACTACCCGAGTCAATAGTGGTGCTCGAGAACTCAGGCCTCAGAAAAAAAAATAACTGGCGCCCCTTAGTGTTCAAATTCTGAAGTCTTGAAGCAATTTACTAGATTTGCATGAAACTTTTTTTTTCAACATTCCAAAAAGTTTTCTGCCTCCACAATACTTCCACCCAATTGCCAACGTAAACAGGAAAAGCAGAAAAGCTTAAAGGGATAGCAGGCTTCTTCTAGAGACCCTTCAGGAACACAGACTGCATTTTATTTGCTTTTCTTTTGAAGAAGAGACTGAAGAACAGTTCCAACACAGTCCATAAACTTTCTCAGCAAGTCTCGAGAGCCATCGTTTTGGAACTCCAATACTTCGAAAACAGACTTCCAGAGTTTTGAATATTTCAAAATATATGACAAGATATAAGTATTTCAGGAATTCCTTTTTCAGTGTCCTTTTCGCATCGGAAAATGTTTTTCTTCCTTTTGTTCTCTGAAAATAAAAAAACAGCTTCAGGCCTCCTCTGGCCAAATACATAAAGTTGAGGAGATTCAGGAATTTAAAAATCCGTTATCAAGCTTCTGGAAGGCTCATTTGTGCTATGAAGGAATCTTCTCGGTGAAGTTTCTCCTTGATGTTTAATGTAAATCTAACTATTCTGAAGAGGGTGTTCACTGTGGTGACCAAGAGCACAAGTTCTAAATAGTTTTGCTTTTCACGTCCACATTTGCTCCAATATAAATTCAAACTCCTCCAAGTTTCTTGAAAATAAAAATAGACTCTCCCATTATAATGCTTCCCACAATCCATACTTCAGTACGTTTGGGTTTTTTTAAACTCCTCTATCACTTATTTCAGAAGGTAGCATTTTCTCGACACGCTATTTTTGTGCCGTACTACAGTCGCTATCTCATTTTTACAGTCTTGGCAGAGGGCGGGGAGTTGCTCTACCAAATATAACCAGTTCTTTCATCTTCCGAGGTCAACAACTTCCCAAACTTCTTCCAGCGAGGAGGAATACATCCGCAAACAAAAACCCTAACTCAAAATCTCGAAAATCAGTACTGCATACCAAGAATCCCAACAAGTTGCAACTGTATAAATAATTTATGGTCATATCATATTTCTACAAAGCTATCAAATACGATTAAACAAACTGGTCTAACTCTCCTGAAAGCCTAGCTTTAAAGTCATAGGAAAGGAAATGCCTTTGACAAGAAAAACAAATCTGTGAACCCAGGTACAAGGCGAATTTAAAATACCAAGAACAAGTGTTTCACCTAATTTTTGATACCCAGTGGGTCTGTTACTGTAGTGGGAAAACGTTTGGGACACAGGAAGTTCCCACCTCGCACTTTTTTCTTTTTAATTTCTAAAGCGTGATTACTTATTTTTGAAAGCTTAACCTTAAAAAAAGTTACTAGGAGAACAATTGGGGGTATCGGGGGGAAGCTCGCCCCGTGCCAGGAGCGGGTGCGGGGCTAGGGTGGACGTTCGGCAGGAGCAGACCAGGCAATTTCGTAATCCTTTTTGCTTCTCCCCCTTCACTAAAGTCACACGTAGGAGTCCTTCAAGTTCAGTTTCTTTAAAAGGTAAGGAGAGCTGAGAGAAGAATTTGCTCGCTTCCCCTTGCGATATAGGAAAATCGTAATTAGTTTGTGGCTAGTTCGGGGTGGGGTAGGATCTGGAGCTGAAGAAAGAGCTCAGCCCCCCTCTGCCTTAGTCATTCAAGCTCAAGCAGCTTCCAGAACAGGCAAATCTCGAAACCAAACACCCCCCGCCCCCCCGGCGGGGGCCCCGGGGCCGGGCGGCGGAGCGCTCCGGGGGCGCCGGCAGGACCCCTGCGTCCCCCCCCGCCGCGGGAGGGAGGGATGGAGGGAGGGGAGCGCCAGCCGCCAGCCAGCCTTTCCCCTCCTCCCTGCCTTCCCCCAGAGCGCATTCCTGAGCTCCTCTCCTCGCTCCCTCCCCTCCGTGCTGTAGTTACCCTTCCCCCGGATTAAGGAGATAGTGCGGAAAAGAGTAAAAAGAAAAAAAGGAAAAAATAAGGGGGGAAACCCTCCGGGGGGCACGGGGACCCGCGCGGCCAGGGCTGCCTCTCCCCTCCCACTAGCTCCCCGAGTCCCCCGGCACCGCGCGCCAGGGCGGGGAGAGCCCGCACTTCCCCTTTGTTTTCGGCTCCCCAGCCGGGGCCGGGAGCGTGCGGGGAGCAGCGGGGAGAGCGGAACAGGCCCCGGGCCGCCCCCGCCGCCCGGCCGGGCCGGGGCGGGGGGCCGAGCGGGATCCCCGGGCCGGGTGAGGCAGGGCAGGGCAGCGGAGCGGGGGAGGGGGCGGCCGGGCGAGCGCTTTTACCTTCGTCCAGCAGCCTCTCGAGGTGGTTGAAGATCCCGCAGAAGTTGGGGAGGCTGCTCATCAGCTTCTTGTCGTTCATCAGCTGCATCAGGTAATCGGGGCTCGGCTTCGGCTTCTCCTTGGTTTCCATTTCCCCAACCATATTCCAAGCCCGCGCAGAGACGGCGAGCGCCCGCAGCAGCTCTGCCGAGCAACGCGACCGCGGCACGGGGCGCCCGGCTGGATCCGGGCGGGCAGGGAGGCAGTGGGGGAGGGGAGGGGGCGGGGAGGGGAGCTTCCCCGAGGAAGGAGGAGAAGGAGGAGGATTCAAATCCGGAGACAAACGCAGACCCGCCGCTGAGTCCCAGAGACCGAAAAAAAAAAAAAAAAAAAAAAAAAAAAAGAGGAAACTCGGTAGAAACCCCCGTGCGGGCTGCGCCCTCCTCTCCGGCCACAAGGACCCGCCGCCGCCTCTCGGTGCCGCCGCCGCTTCCCTGCTCCGTGCGCCCTCGGCCGGCGCAGTCCTCGGTGTGTCCCCCCTCCTCCTCCTCCTCCTCCCGCGCACACACACGCTGAGCCCGGTTCTCCTCTCGGCGCTGCCCCCTGTCTCCGCGGCGGGGGAGGGAGGGAGGGGACGCGCGGGGCGGGCGGGCGCTGTTGGCGCGGCTGCCGCTTCCGTGGGGCCGCCGCCGGTGTCTCCCCCCTGTTGCCGCCGCTGCTGCTGTTGGTGCCGCCGCGCTGCGCCTGGCGTGTGTCCTCCTCCTCCTCCTCTCCGCCTCCCGCCCGCCCGCCCTCCCGCCGCCGCTGCTGCTGCTGCTGCCGCCGCCGCCGCCTGTGGCTGCCGAGTCTCAGCCCCGCCGCCGCCTCCTCACTTCTCCTCAGTTCGCTCCGGAGTTCGCTTCAGTTCAGGCTGCGCTGGCAGCAGCGGCGGCGGCGGCAGGAGTGGAGGGGGCAGGGCCCGCGGGGGTGGGACACGCCGGGGGCGGGACCAGGGGCGGGGCGGCCGCTGCCCGGCGGCGGCGGCGGCAGCGCCGCTTGGCGGAGCCACAGCTGTGCGCCCCCCCCTCCCTCCTTCCCTCCCTTCCGCTCCGGGGGCCCGGGGCGGCGGCGGCGGGGGGACAGCCGGCTTCCCGTGCGGCTCCCGCCCGGCCCCGCCGTGCGGAAACACGCGCGCGCGCACGGAACTCTCCCAAACAAAGTCGCGTCGCGGCACCTCCGGGGCGGGGACGCGTCACGTGCGCTCTGGCCCCGGGGGCGGGGAGAGCCCCGCCGGGGCGCGCGCGCTCCCGCCGCTCCGCGCGGCCCCGGTGTCGCGTGGCGGTGGCGGCGAGGGGGAGGGGGCAGGTGTGCGCGGGGGCTGCGGCCGCGCTTGCGCGCGCGGGCGGTGGGCGGCGCGAGGAGCGGTTCCCGGTCGGTCCCGGAGCCGGGCGGGGAGCGCGGAACAGCGGGGAAAGCAGCTGGTGTGTCCCGGCAGCCAGCCGCTGACCGGCTCCGCGGGGGAGGGGCGAGGAGGGAGAAGCGGGGCTGCCGGGAGCCGCTCTCCCCGGCTGCGGGGCCCCAGGAGCGGCGGGTGGCTGCGGGCGGGCCCCGCGGGGCGCGGAGAGGGTCGGGGTCCGTCCGCGCTGGTGCTGCTGCCCCGGGCGGGCACGACCGGCCCTTCCCTCCGGCTGCGCAGCGCCTGTCCCGGCCGGCATCCCGGACCGGATCCCGGCCCGCTGAGCTCCTTTCCGCCCGAGCCTGCCGGGCAAGGCCGCGCGTCGCCCTTGTTGCTTGTAGGGCAGCGCTGCGTTTTGGCATCAGCCGTGGCTTGCTTGACGGGTTTGGATGGGAGACGTGACGGGAGCAGCGGTGTCCGGCAGCCAGAACCAAAATTAATGTGCTCCATCCACTGTAGCCGCAGAGGCAAAGCAGCGCGACGCGGTTGCTTGTACGTATTGCTCTTTCCCCACGCAGCTACTCGGTGCTACTTACTTGGTGTTTCGCACTTAAGAGGCTGTCAGGAAGCTTTGAGGCAGTTCGCGGTGGCTTGGGAGAGCTTTTGTTACAAAGCTGGATAAAAATCCCTGCATCCTCCACGTAGCTCGGTGAAAACAGTCGTATTTCATAGGACTAGGTATAAAGTCTAGCTAGTGAGTGAAGTTCTGTAAAAATTTCAAATTCATTTCAATACATACTGCACAGTATTTGAAGATACTTTCAATGTTAGGTTAATGGCAAAGAACAATGCTTCCTAAACTGAAAAGAAACAGGGACACGTCATCTTGACAGGTGTACGGTGTCATTGCGTATTGTCAGGCAGCCTTAACTCTGCTTTTCCTGAAAGATGTGCATTCACAAAAATGTAGAGAACGTGTGCTTCTCATAACAGTAGAAATGCCTTGGATTATTATGTGTCATTGTATAATTTATTGTATAATCCCCCTTTAAACAGGTAGATGGAACTCATTATTTGGATGCTGGAGTTTTTATTTCATTTCAGGGTTTTGTTTACATTAGTAGAAATTAATGGATTATGTAAGGTAAGTCAGTCTTACTGCTTCTATCCTTAAAAAACTGTATATTCAGCAGGAAGAGATTACCTTTGTTACCGAAGAATAGCAGTGTTACAAACCATTATTTTAAATATAGATTCCTGGTTCATCAATAGCATGCCCACAGCACACCGCAGTATGGTTATGGATGACAAAACAGTGCAGTTTTTATTTAGTAACATGATGGTGTTTGCTCTATTCCAGCCTTGTTTTAAGATTGTGACAAGCTAAAGTACAACTTTACGTGCTTAAAAAATTCCCATCCTTTTGCTTCTTGTAGAGCAGTTCTGGACAATGATGCATTTCTGTAGCCCTTTGCTTGCTAATTTTTAACTGGTGAGTGAAGGCTCTTTTTAACCCTGAGAAACTGTGCTGTCGAATCCTTCCATTTGATTAAGAGCATCTGCTGAACAGCAAGCTTTCCTGTTAAAATTAGATGAATGTAGATGATGTTAGAATAATTGTTATGGACTGATGATTCTCACAGTAAAAATGGCATGTGGAGACTTTTTTTTCAGCAGATTTGGTGCAGCTGTTCCCATACCACTACATTATTGTTTCCTGCACATACAGAGTTTCCAGTGCTCAAATATAAGCAGACGATACAAGGTAAGGAATACCAGCACAGGTTGTTGTGCAGTAACACCAGTAACCTACTAATAGGAACAATATAGTTTGTCCTAAGGTATTTTGTGCTTATTTAGTGGAGAATGAGATGGTGCATACCAACACTTGTGGAATCACTCATGCTAGTGCAATGCCAAATTCAAGCTCTAGTTTGCTCAGTTGTTAATCTGAATTATTTTCTCAGTCAGAACAGTACAGAAATTGAGGCAAAGCTACAGGATGAAGCTGCCCATTTAACTAGGCATAAATGACAGAAAGTTCTCATCCTTGATTTTTTCCATAAATACTTCAAAACTCTGAATTTAAGTCTTTAGAAAAAAAGCCCTTGGAAAATGCAAAAAGCTCATCATTGGTTTCAAACAGGCAAATCAGCATGGTAACTCTCTTTAGCAAGTGTGCAGTAAAAACCAAAAAAGCTACCTGAAAGCCCCTCTCAGCATACCTCATGTTCTGCTCTTTCCCTTTAGCTTCCTACACTCCCACATTATAAAAACAGGGTGTTTTAAGAGTTCCTAGGAGAATAAAGTTGAATTGATTCAGATTAAAGACCTGTGAGAAGGCATAGCTCCCATCAAGACTGACATGGCTACAGCCTGATCTATTAAGACAGTAGAAATAATTTTGCACTGTCTTAATTTTACAGCTTTCCTATGGGGGAAGAAGGCTGGAGGGAGAGCATGGCACAGGGCTGGGTAAACAGTTTCTGTGGATATGGGGGAGAGGTGGTATGGTGTTGATATCAGGGAAGGGGGTAGAGAGATAGAGGTTGCTTAGTCTGTTTTAAGATACCCAGGTCCTGTGGTCTTGTAAGGGTCTTTAGGTAATTACCCAATGTCTTAAGTTCTATCTAGACACAAGCAGAATTCCTTATCTTTAGCTGTGTTTTTATCTAGGTAGCCCTTCCGGTATCATGGAAGCAGTAGTATTCTCCAACAGTTTCTCTTTTAAGGTGAAGTTTTATTGCATTAATCTAATCTCAAAGTTAGAAGAATTATGATAATGCCAGCAGCAGCCTCTATGTATTACAGTAAAGGCCCGCGATGATCATAAAAAGCAAATTCAATTACTGCTATAATGTTCATAGCTGATAACACCTCTGGAAATAGAGGCAAAGGCTAATGACTACTGGGAAGCATGCTCTTTCAAAAGTGTTGGCTATCACTTCCAGTGTCTCTGTTGAGCACCAAATCATAGGCATAGGCTGTTGGATGTCACCAGCCTTCTGTGATGCTGTCTGCAGCAGGAAGGTACCAATGTGCTGTACTACACTTCTTTAGGTAAAGAAGCCATTCTTCACTCACCCATTACAGTTGCTTGAAAAAAATATATTGTGTGTGTGTGATACAGTATCGAATCATTCTTGGTGTACAAGAGTATTGCTACCATAATCAAACAAGCCCAAAAACAGATGAACATCTGAAACACATTTATCTCTGCAAAGTGATGAATGCCTTAACAGAATAAGCTCTAGAGCCAAAATCTCAAGGACCAATTACATGAAAATTCTGTGTTGTGTTTGACAACAAAAACATATTTCCCTTGACATTAAGGCAAACTGACAGGTAACTTTTCAAGCAAAAGCTATAGTAGGGTGTCATTCAAAGTAATAAGCAGATGAGGTAGTGTTCAACAGGGACATGCCCAAGTATTCTGTGTAATCCTGGAAGAGATAATGCCTATATTTGTCCAGTAGGGATGTTATGTGATTCCTGAATAACTGAAAGATGAAGGTTTTAAGCACTTAGCTTAGTCCAGAAGGATTCAGATTTGTATCTCTTATACTTAAGTTACTTTGAGCTGTACAACTGTGAAGAAGGGTGTAGAAACCCACAGTATCTCTCCTGGTGGAACTGGCTCTTCCTCAGTCTAGAACAAAGGAGCTAGAAGAAGAGATACCTTTGTGATTCATCCACTTACACAAGAGTAGGGAGAGTTACATTCTCATTGTTCCTGTGGTTGTATATTAATTATGCAACCATTAAGCTGGGGAGAAAAGACAACACTAAGTAAAACAAAAAAGTATTTTTCCACTTTTGACCTAAATATTGTACCTGTCAGCTTTCTTGATAAGGTGTGTATTTCATATACCTTAATTCACTGTTACGGAAGACTGTTAAATGGATAGGATGGAGGGGACTGAATTCTGCTTGATAAAATACTAAGGATTTTGTGTAACTCTTAAGTGGTTAGGGAGGGCAGGGGTATCTCTGTATTGGGCTTCACCTTACCTACCTGGCAGAGAGTTATGCACACAAAAGATGTAAATCAACGTATAGTAGAATGTATTACAGCTGTGTTAAAGATTATCATATCATTATCAATTGCCTTTGAGAGTGCACGTTTGAGTAGATAATTTCCATGGGTTTACAATGGCTGTACATGCAGTTTCTTTAAGTGCTAGGCAGACTTTTTTCTATAAAAGATAGCCTTCTAGCGACAAGAAAAGGTGTGTCTGTCTAGAGAGGGTGGTGCTTCTGCTGTGCTCTTGAGAAATCTCTGTGCATTAAAAAGGAAGTTTAGATCAGTTTTATTTCTCGCTGTCCAGTAGGAGATGAAGTCTCAGATATGTCAGTTTTGTTTCAGCCTTGTTGAGAAAGGCAGAAAATGGTTAGAAGGAGGAATAGAAAAGCAATCTGACAGGGCATAGAAAAGAAAAAATGCTAGCAGTTACAGAGAGAAAACTAAATTGACGTACTGCATTGTAAACACAAACTTTATCCACTTTATCATCTTCATAATAGCATTTAAATTTAAAGGGGGGGGAACATTATTTACAGAACATATTTGAATCCTGTATTTTGAAGGTATGTTTTGCCTCTAAGTTCATAACATTCTTACACCTTATAATTTATAAACGCTTTCGTTGTTTTAGTGCATTTTACAGGTGGATTATCAGTAATTGATTCTCTTCCTGGGTCAATAAAAGAAGCAAACTAATTTCTTGAAAACACACCATGCAGAGTTTTCACAGTGTTTCTAGCCCCATGGCTTCAGTTAGTGTGCTAGGATATGACACTTTTCCATTTGTTTAGTCACAAAATTACTACCTTAGCTGTGTAGCTCTGTGCTCATGCAAGAAGGAATTTCAAATGGCTTCTGGTCTGTCCCTTTTGGTAGCCAGCCTGTGCCCCATGTTGCAAAGTGTAAATAGCAGTGAGTGTGTATTACTGTAAATGCTGCCCAGATGTGTGTGGCACTGAGCTGACCATTGCTAAATATAATACCTGTCAGTGGAAGTACAGCTAATGCACATTCAAGTTTAAAACACTACAGTATTATCATATCTGGAAATTAAGAATATTGAGAGATCTTGGCCATTATTTCAGATGTATATGGGGTTTTGTACCTTCTTTTTGTTTTGAACTAGATGTCTGAGTTTAAAACTATCCAGAATAACATTCTGCATCATAATTGATGCAGTTATCTCAACTACAGCAGTACCCTCAGCAGCTTTTTAAAGTTTGCTACATGTAGCTAAAAATACAATGTTGAAAGACGTGTAAGATACATAACCAGTATTTTTACTTTTCACAATAGTGAGAAGTGTTTTCACCTAAACTTTAGGATTAAAAAAATAAAAATAATAGTTCGTGTCTGGAAAATTTGCATTTATTTTGGCCATCACAGTGGCAAAGAGCTGACAGCTAAAGAAACAGGTAAGTTTTGTTGTTCAGATCCACCATGTTTTGGTAAAATACCAGAGTGTATTGGTTACTGTGAAATATGAATGTTTTCTATCTTTGTAAATACATTTAAATTAGCCATTCTTCTCAATTATGACTAAAACAAAATAGAATTTAAAATTCAGCTGAAGCATTAATTTAACTTTTCCTTTTAATGTGTGAAATGTGAATGCATATGTATATTGACTTACACTGTGGGATTACTAGTGATGTGTTGCATATGGTTCTTAATGTTCAGTACTTAAAGAGTAGCACTTCTTACAAAAGGAGTATATATTTAACTGGACAGAAAACATCTAAACAAATTAAAAGAAAACCTCAGCCTTTTTTAAAACTGCAGTAATGAGCAAGAAACATTTGTATTGCTCGGCCTTCTAAGAAAATGTAATTAATCAGTCTGAAAAGGCCAGAGTTTTATTTTTTACTAGAAGTCTTCTTTTTCTACCTGCTCAAAATACTTTATATTTTCCAAGTCTTTCATATATGTGAATCCTTGTTTTAATGGTGAAGAGAAATATGTGGAGCTACAAAGCTGTGAGAAAAGAAAGGGACTAAGTGGTACAAATGTTGAAAGCTTCTGGAGATGAGACAGAGTTGCTCAACAGTGTTCATCCAAAGCAAAGGACAGAGCAGTGCTACAGTGGTTGTTGATTACCCACACAAAGACTATTGTGCTTCCATGGTATAGTATTCTCAGAGGCTCTTTTTTTTGTCTGTTCATTGCTATTTGTGCCTTTTCTCTAAAAGGAAACAACAGTGTTCAGTTTCTTAATATTTTCTAATGGTCCTTTTTCACTTTAGGAAGCTTAAACTTGTTTTGATTGTGGATGACTCATTGTCTCCCATTTGTTCCTCCTACCCACAGTTTTTCTGTTGAGTGTGGGAGATTTTTCCCTAGAATATAGTAGCCACATGTATTTGAATTATCATATGCCCCGGAACCTGTTTCGCTTTATTTTACTCTTCAGAAGCTATGAAACACTTTGTAGTCAAATACTTCAATTTGCTTGGATGAAAGACATCAAAGTGCAGAGAGTGCTTGTTGCTTAAGCACTCAGATAAATTCAGAATTTCCTCACAGAAACAGGAAGCATCCCAAATCTCATGCCATCTTTGTTGGAATTTGTAGGCTGGTGCATCATAAGTTCCTACCTGACTGTCACCAGAGCTCAAAGGCCAAATCATAACAATCAGTAAAACATGACTCTTAGGCTCAGAGCCAAAAAGTGGACATTACTGGGTTGTTTGCTTATCTAGGAGATCTGGCTCATTTTCAGCTGCAGTCGTTTTATAGAAGATGGTATCATCCTATATAGCTAATCCTGGATCTGATTATTGTTTAAAACAAATTCATTGCTTGATCCTAGTAAGTCACTGTTACGAGTTTATAAGCACAATAAAGGATAGGATTCACTTGCCTTGTGGTGTTCCACTTGAATCTCCAGAAGTTCACTTTAGTCTCATAGGCCTTGCATGGCATTTGCCTGTTCTGTGCAGATCTGTTCTACACCTTTCGGATGTCTGGAGTGGCCATTGCAAGCTGTTGAGCCATCAGCTGCATCTCACTGTAAACATACAGAAACTTTTTCTGTTAACCACTTACACTCTTGGCATAGTTTGAACAACTTGGGTTCAGGATTTTGACAAGAACAAAATGAATCTATTGAAGGTAATGGAGTCATTCCCTAGCTTTAACTTTCAGAAGTGTATTAATATTTTACATTCATCTAACCATTGTTTTGGCCAGACCACAGAGTAGAGGCGCAGGGGAATAAGCTGAAAAGTTCTCCATGGTGTAGAGACAAAATACATGCAAAAATTACTGCAGCTAAATTTGCAGTATCGGGGAAATTACACTTTACACCACTGGCCATTCTCAAATTCTTAAAATTTTTTGTTACTATTCTTAGTGTGAAATTTTTTGTGCTTGGTCTCAGATGGACTGAAATAAAGGGAAAGGAAATACAATGCATTTCTTGTAGATTCGGATTACTTCTGTACAGATCCATTCATGTGAGTCTAGATATTCCTTTTTGTTTAGAACATGAGAAGTTTCGAATATTTTAGAACTTTTCCTATAATTTGTAGACGCATTTAAGGACCCTTCTCTAACAGGTAACTTTTTATTATGAAAGTTATTGTACAGTTCATAAATTAGGGTGGTCACTGAAATATTAACATTATCTCTTATGGTATTGTATTTGATTAAAAATGAGTATATGAAAGTTTCATAGACAGCTCTTCACCTTTTAGGTATTTAAGTAACTTGTCAAATTGTTAAAGAAAGGTGATTACACTTCTTTGATGGGAGGTTTTTGTCTTGACAGAACAGGTACAACTGTCTGGTTTCAGCATGTGCATACCCTACACATCTCAAATCCTGATAGGGCTAAAAAACTGTTACCCTGTCAGCAGAGCAGAGAAATGCAAAAATCAGTTTCCCAGAGAGTATACCCTGCTGTTCAGTTTTCATAACAATACTGTTTGTATGTGTATTAACATATAAATACTTGGTCTGACCACATGCTCAAAGAGCAACAGGTTGTGGCAGGAGCTATACAGGAAAAAAAGGTACTGTTAATTTTTGTTGTGATGTTTTGATTGAAGAAGCTCAGCATGAAAACAGGTATAAAGTAACCCAAATTAGAGAGCCTTCCTTCTTCCCACTGTAGAAAGGTCTGTAAAGTTCCTGTGTTTTGGGAGGCTGGCAAACCATTTCTCTGCTAGAGGTGGAAGGAAGGCACTGCTTGAACTAAAGCATTTCCACATCTCTAGAATTTTTTCACTTGGTTTCAAGATGGCATGACTTAGCCAGTCAGATGGGCAATTTTCAGGCCAGAAGGTGGTCTTCCCTTTAGCAAGTCAATTAAAATACACATCCCTACCTTGGTTTTCCTTCCATGGAGTCTATTTATACCTATCCATCTATTCATTACTAGAGGCATAATTGATCTTTTTTCCCATTTTGAAGCTTGTATGCACCTGTCTTACAGGTTCATAGCAAAATCAATTATCCCTCTGGCTACAGATACATCCTGGTGCTTCATTAGGAGTTTGTCTGTGTAGGTGGAGTCCTGCGTGTCAGAGTGGCACCACCAGGTGATGAATGGGGGAGTCACAGCAGCTTGCATGCTCCTGCTTGTACCTGGTATCACATTGGTGTGGCCACTGACAGGGTTTTGAGGAGGTCTGGTAACAAAAACCAGAAGAATACCTGAAAACAGCAGTTGTAGAGCAGAAGTCCTTGTATGTAGATAGCATGATGTAATCACTCAAAATTAATTTATCGCAAGTCATAAAAAATAATGTATTACACATTCCCTCGTTTTTAAAAATCAAACTTTAATTACTAAAATTAAATTAAAATTATAAAAAAACCAATTTACAGAATCCTAAACTATTCTGTGACTGCTCAATTGTGAGAGTACACTAAGTCCTGAATTTTATCAGTGGTCTAGTTTTTCATCTGCGATTTTTGACAATGTTATTTGTTAGAAATAATGGAGTTTCATATGTAAATATATACAACCCTTGGTCCAAGTTGTATGGGTTTCTTGCATGATTTAAGCTAGATTGTGATGTCATTACCTCCCATTAATTGTCAAATTGCCTAAAATTGCTTTTCATTTAACCTATTTATCCTTTTACGTAAATGATTTAAGTCTGTATGTCAGTGTGTGTACCACAAACAGGTAAAGAAATTTCTCCAGCTTCCTAAAGGTGAAGTATTTTCTTCTTCTCTGGCAAAATTACCCGATAGGAGCAAACCAGGCTAAAGCTTGCACATCCTTTGCAAAGCCAGGCTGGGTCATGCGCAGAGCAAGGCCAAGCCAAGCAGTGAGGCTGGGATTGTATTGACAAGAACAAGATGAATGGCCCCCTGGAGACTATGGGGTTTGTCTGCTCGTTTCCACCACCTTTTCATCCTTTTGTACCCCCTTTCAGTTCATATGCAGATTAACTCAAACCAAGTCCACGCTAAATACTCTTTTTCACTTTGGTTTTGGAAGGTAGGTGGAGGATCTAAATATTTATGAGGCTTTTTTTCTCTGGTTTATGATGCACTCTTGTTGAACGTTGAGGAATTACGTTAATGAATGCATGCCTGCACACACAGACACAGAAACCAGGCAAAAGGAAAAAAAACACACAAAGCATTGTCAGCTCTAATGTCAGTGCTTACTAAAACAGTTCCCATTAAAAAAAAAAAGGGAAAGAGATTTAAAATCCATTGCCAGGAGAAAAATAAATTGTATGGCTGAGCACAAAAGAAAGAACAAAGTTTCATCTTTGCTTTCCTCAGCTGTAAATGAAACTCTTGTTTCAGCTCTGAATAAAATTGAAATAAAACATGTTAATGAGAGCTTGTCTGAAGTCTTAACTAGATTTGTGTTTTCAGTACTAAAAGACCAAGCTTCAGTCCTGTACAAATTTCCTTTAACACCAGTAGTAATAAACATGGTATTTTTTAGTATGATACAAGGTGCAGTTAAGTATACTTTAATTAGACTTCCAAGTCAGATAATTAAATGACACTGGTTTTGCCATGATTTTGCTGAGTTCAGTACACTTATTCAGAAGACTTAGTTTTTATGAGACAGGATTTTTATGAAAACTGAACTTTTTTTTTAATAAACAGAATATAATGAGATTATAGCAAGATATACTAGAATATTAATCTATTTTCCAAATGGTTAGTTCAAAACTAACACAGAACATTTTTTCCATAAATGGCAGAGTAAATGTCATTAAAATTCTAGTACTGAAATATGGGCATATTAATTATTTTAATACTGCATTGTCAAAAAGAGTTGCCTCTTCAACTTATAATTAGCTCTGCCTTCCTTCCACCCCTTTTTATTCTCCAGTACACACATGGCTGTGCCAGACAGCACACACAAGTGGGACAGTAAATTCTTCTGCATTCAGGAAGCAAAATGAGATTTTAAAATGTGCTTTTGTGCTATCATTTAAAAATGTGCTGAAGCAATTGCAAAATAGTAGCTCTTCAAGTGCAATAGTATTTCTCTGTCTAGACTCAGTTTTCCATATTAACAATATGTATATTTGAAGTTCATAAAACATTGGCCTAATAAATATGTTTGTTTATTTTTATGGTACTTTGTGTTCTAGGTATTCAGTTTCATATGTAATTAAATCAAATAAAGTTCTAAACTTACTGGTTTTTATCTTAAAACACTGATTTTGCTATTTTCAATGATTTTGCCTGTGTTACTCAAGGGTTAAGTGAAACAACTTTGTTTAGCAGATCCCAAAACAGTAAAGCTGTATATGACCTAATAAAAAAATAGTATTTAACAATTGAAATTACATCACTTCTGTTTAATTGGTTATCCTTTAGCCTAAATCTTTTCCCTCTTACTTTTTTTTTTTCTCTTAAGTCTATATAGCTAGTTGTGACCACAGATAAAATATTAAATATTGCTGAAGTACTTAAACTCCTTGAATGTGAATTTAAAATAAATAAATCTCAGTTTTGTCTGTCAGCTGGTGAGATTTCAGATATACCTGAATTTCTCAATCCTGGGCAAATTGAAGCACTTACACGTTACCTTAGGTAAACGTACTTGCACACCTGTATAACGATGTGCCTTTTTTTCTCTGGGGGTGGATTTGCAGGAAGGGGAAGCAGGACTTCCTTTTATGTACAGCACACAATGGCAAGTGGAAAAAAATGCATCAAGCTGGAAAATGTTGGAAGAAAAGAGCATCAGGGAGATGACATACTTGACTAAACTTTGAAGAAGGAGAAGGGGTAGAGGCAGGCATAGCAAAAAGTTTTTATATGGAGGACTGTAACAAAAAAAACCAAAAGTTTAGAGAGTCCTTGGCTTGAGCAAGGATTTTGGGGGTTCCCTTTAAGCTATTAACATTCCCAAAGAGAGAAAATAAAAAAATAGCGCACTATTTTAGCTACTTAGCACAGCTAAGGTCCTTTTTGGGATGAACTATAGGCCTAATCCAGGCAGCAGGCACATCAGAGTCCTGTAAAAGGCTTTATTTACAAAACCAAGTAAGTACGCACACATACACAAAAAAAAAAAAAAAAGAGAAAAATCCCTAAAGCCAAAGAGGTTGTAGTGCCCAGGAGTGCCATGTTAATATTGAGGAAAGCAACTATCTCTGCTTTTCCCAAAAGGAAATGTAACAGGAAAACTTAAGAATGGATAAAGATCATAAGCTTGAGCTAGGCATCATCCACATGTGCCTGTCAGCTGCACCTCCAGCCAGCACGCTGATGGTGAAGACAAGCCACCCTCTCCAGTCTCAGAGGCTCATGTGAAAGGGGCTCATGTGAGGAGCCAGAAAGTCTAGACCAAGGGGACTTGTGGCCTATGCACTAGCTAGCTCGTTCCTTAAATAGAATATTGGATATAAACTAGTTACCTATGCTGTGATATTTGTAATATGTAATTATAAATTACCTTTGCTTCTTCGTCTCAAACCAATCTGCATCCACAGATTTGTAGCCTATTAGAGCAATCTCTGCTTCCAGAAAGTGAAAACACACAAATTCAACTGTGAAAATACAACACTGATGCTTTCAGTGCATTCTTAAAGGCCTACCTAGTGATATTCTGCCTTCGATGGTTTTGCTTCAGCCGTTTCTCAATTTCTTGATCAGAGTCCCACAACAGATGCAGACTTTTGGTCCCAATGCAAAATCCCAACTCATGGAAGGAAAAAAAAAAAAAAAAGTTATGGAACTGGTTATAAGGACCCAAATTACAGCATCATCAGGATTATCAAATAGGTTAAGATTTCCAACAATAGAAGCTCCCTTTTATTTCTTTGTGCACTCTCTACATTCTTTACTATTTTTCTTCTGAATTTCTTTAAATTCAACAATCACAAGATTGGTAAGGATTAAAAAAAAGAAAAAAAATTAAGAAATCCACAACACACCGCTGGAAATTGCAGGTAAGTTCTTTTAATACTCAACTTTTGTGGTGAACTCCAAAAATGAGCAATATTCCTTTTTCCTGAGGCTGATTCTGAAGCATTGTCACATATCTGAAGGCAGTGGGGTGTAGCCATGTGTTTTCAAGAAAGTTCTTTCATGGGTCCACCTAATCTTGAGGCTGAGATCTTTCCAAATGGCATCTTGCATAAATTTCCCTTTTTTTTTCCTTCCCAAAAATAAATTTCCTACAGCTAAATCATAGCATTCTAAATGGAGTCTGCCACCTGCCTAAGCTAAGAGAAGTCTAGCTGTCTCCATACTGGTGTGACAGAGTCATCTCACAGATGGGAGGTGTGTCCCCACGGGTGGCACTGTAAGAAAAGGAAATCTGAAAAACAATTTTTTTTTGTTTCTTTTTGTGAGTTTGATGTATAGGATTACAGTATATGTCTTGATTTGAAAAGACAGGTGTTTGTTAAGGAAGGCAGGAGCCTTTCTTGAAATGGAAAATGTAAATTTTCTGAATTATTATGATTTTGAAATTAAGGGGCTTTCAGGCAAAGATGTGGGAGTAGGAATAACAGTTCTTTATTAGTATGTATAAATAAAAAAAAACTTAATAGGAAAATCAAAATAAAATACAGTAGTACAAAAAAAAAATCCACTGACAGAGTCAGAATACAGCCTGACACCCTGTTGGTCAGGGTGTTGGTAGCACTCTGCTTAAATGGTGTCTGCAGTCCTCCTGCAGTGACAGATGTGGTTCTGTTGAAGCAGTGATCCTGTAGAAGGGTGTAGTTTTCCTCTGAAGGTCCAGTGGTGATGTAGAACTGTCTGGTTTTCTTTTGGGAATCCAGTGAAAAAAAGCTGGCCGTGGTGTTCCAAGTCTCAGATCATATCCAGGTAGGAATGCTTGGCTCCTCCCCCTGGGTGGAGCATCTGACAATGGGATGATGGAATTTTATCAGTCCTGCAGTGAGACTCAATGGCCCATTGACAGAAGATATACCCCTGGAGTTTTGAGGGATGGGGTATGGAAGAGATAAGAAACACTGCCCCAGCTGGTTTTAACAGATGGTAATAGAAGACATACTTCTCATTACAGCTTGCCTAAACAACTGAATTAAGTGTGAAAAACAAAAATTCTCTCTCTGTACTCACAGATGCCTGAAATTCTGCTGAGAGCTAGACCTAAAGCTCATAGCAGACAGAAGGGTACAAATGCTGAAGCCACAATTACCAAAGTGCTTCGAGATCTAGCATATGTCCTTAGACAAGTTTCTCAATGGCGGGTCTACCACAAACCCCCAACAAAACAGGTCTGCAAATTTTCTCAAGCTATGGGTGATGCATGCTTTTTTCTTCTCATATACAGAAGCAGTGTTCAAATTCATAGTTCAGATTCATAAGCACAGTTCTATTAGGACTCCCCAGGCAATTTATTTTCCAGAAATATCCTTCAGACACTTAACCTTCATTAATTAATTGATGAGGGAGCCTGAACCTACCTCTAGACACAAAAGATTTGCCACCTTGGGCACGGAACTCCTGTAGGGCTTAAGTGTCATAGCAGAAAGGCTTTGAGATGCTGGTAGAATAAAACAGAACATCATTCCTTCCTCTTACACAAATCAACTCCAGCTTGCTTCACAAATCATCAAGAGGTTGGTGGTTGCTCTTCAGGCAAACAGCTTCCAATATCAACAGTTCTGATCTAGGGAAGAGGAAAGTGGGTTTGGGAGAGTTTTATTCTCCAAGCACAGTATTGTTCTTATCCTGCTTTCTCCTGTTTGAATTTCTCCATACAAAGGGGGAAGGGCAGAAGAAGAGGCTGCTTTCTAACCTGTTACTTTTGCCAGCCAAATCTTCACACTTTATAGATACAGAGGGATTATTTTAAAGACAAAAGATGATATAGGCAAAAGTTGCAGACTTATTTGAAGAACAGAGTAAACTGAAGAGCCTATACTGTTATTTCAAGAATTAATATTCCATTTCAGATCATAATAATTTGCCTCCATTCCATTTATGACATTTTTTAAGCAAGAACCATTGCTAATTTGTTTGTCAAGGATTTCTTTGTCAAAGTGTGCGAATTGTTCTTTTAAAAACTATTGAATATCAGGAATTAAATAAATGAAGTTTACAGAAACCTCAAGCATAATTTCTTCCTAAAGATCATTTACTGTTCCTAAACGGTATGGAATTAATTTGTTATCAAGTTTGCAAATATAAATGCTCATAAATTGAGTATTAATAGCATGATATAATTTGGGAGCATTCTAAAAGTTTATTATTGAATCAGCTATCTTTAGCTTTTTTCATTTGTGAAAAAAAACCATGTTATAGCTGCAAACTAATCAATTAACATTTTGTGATATTTGTCTGAGGAAGATAAAGGGGCTTGTTTTGTTCTTTAAACACTGCCTTAGTCACTTTACTAGAGTGATTTTTAAGAATAATGTCATCTGAATAAGGGCAATGATCTAGAAAGACACTGAAATGAGACAAAAGCAATTTGA